>NW_026623338.1:1017567-1064364 GCF_030028575.1 Malurus melanocephalus | reverse complement strand
ACCTGTGGGTTTTCTGAGGTGGAAGCCTAGACAATGCATATTTGAAAACCTGTGGGTTTTCTGAGGTGGAAGCCTAGACAATGCATATTTGAAAGCGGCTGCTTGCTGCAGTGTGAAAGGAAAGTACATTATTGAACCAACCGGCAGTGTGTAAGTTTTTCTGCAGGCCACCGGAGGGCAGTCTTTCCATGAAAAACAAGACTGACATCTCCAGCGCATGCCTCCTTTTTTTTTTCCCCACTAAATTCACATCTAACTCTTTCTCAGCTCGGGTAGAGAGAATCATTTCACACTATGACAGCTGCAATCAATGAGCCGAATTCCTACCCAGTGTAAATTCATCAGTCTTGCTGGCAGTTGACACAGTATTGGTACCATTATCTGTTGGAATTATTAAAACAAGTACAAACCCATGGTTTGAGTTTGGATGCTCAAAAATGCGTTTTTATGGGAAAACCACAGGTTTTTGGGTCTATATAGAAAGGTATCCCTACGTGTGGCTTAAAGGTTGGCATAAAGACCATCATCGAGTAAGGCATTTATACAACAGCTTGTAAAGGGAGACCTGTTCCTCAGCCAGGCACGTAACGCTCTCATCACAGATCTAATGCCACAGAAACACAAATGTATGCAGAGGGTTCATGTGTCACACATCTTCCTTCGTATGGGACAGGCCAGACTTACATCCCTTTGGAAAGGAAACACGGTATGGGATAGGCACACATGCTCCACACTCTCAAAGGCTGTCCTCCATGGAACTACACACTTGAAACAGCTTGCAGTTGAAAGCCAGCTGCACAAAATGTAGTCCCAAACATGCCTTTCAAAAGCTTCACAAATGCCAATTACATTAAGCGATATGAGAAAAAGGAACCGAGTAATGCGCCTAATTAACAAAGCTAGAGATGGAGCCAGCCACTTGGTTTGAAGTACTTCCAAGAGAGATGTTAAATGCAATGGTCAGGGCAACTCTGGAAGAAATAAATTAACATGCTGGGTTAATATTTCAAGCTCTGTGGGAGTAAAAAGAGTGTGTGGTGAGGGGAAACAAAGGTAAAAATATCACAGGGTGCTATTTTGTTTGTTAGTTTGCCAAGGACACTTTAGCTTTTGCCATTTATTATTCTTCATGGTATGCTAGAAATTATGCAATAAGACATAAAAGTGTCAGCATTGMGTCACTGGATTTCCTAAATTTATCTTTTACCCACCTGTTAAATCTCAGCTCAAGGTCAAGAGAAACAACCATTTTGAGTGAATGAATTATGAGATAGACACATTCATGAAAAATACCTTACTAGGGTTCTTTTCTCTTTAATACTATCTGCCACCACAGCTTAAAAGATTCCCCACACGACAGGGAAACAGTGGGTTTTTTCTGGTCCTCACAGCTAAGAGCTGACTGACAACTGCCTGGTTCCAAATCATAGATACCTGTGGTTGGGGAAGCTCAGGCCATCAAAAACCCTCAAGTTCCAGCAAGTAGCGTGGCTTGAATCCATTCCAGTACTCATCTGTTGGCAGCTGTTTCCATCTGCTCCTTCTTGAACTGTTCTGCTCAGTCCCTAGGGAAGAGCAGGAAGATTGTCACGCAATGAACTCGCTTGTTGTGAGCTGGCTGCTCATGTTTTACCCGAGTCTGTCATTTCACCTCATCTGCTCTCTAGCCCTTTTTTGCCACAAGAATTCTGAGTCCTGCTGTGCATCTAAGGGAGAAAAAATTTTTTTAAAAAAGCTACTCTTCAAAAGGTTATTCCTTCTTTTAAGTACAAATAACTGTTATTCACAAGAGATACAGAAAAGATTGATCAGATCACTTAGTTCTCACAGCTGTTAGGTACACAGTGATTCCTGCATGTCTGTTTTTGTAGCTGAAAGTGTCTGACAGACCTTCACTTTGTGATGAGGGAAGGCAGATGCCCTTCAAGCGCTCCATGACCGTTACCCATAGCCTTTTTTGTTTGGTTTTGTGGTAAAATGCACAATGGAGAAAGAGAAAAAAAAACAAAAATAACATTTTCTATTTTARACACCAGTGTTTATGTTTCCAGACTTGCAGCTGAGCCTTTAGAAACTTTGGTTRACTGAGCAAATATCTGTGCACATAAGGCTCCTCTATTAATTTGTCCCACTGCTATTTATGTAGTTGTTAACTTGATATCTACACATTAACATTTAATGGCCAGAGTAAGCAAAAGATTTTACTTTTTCTTAACCCAGATAATTAGTTTTATATTCTCACCATTGAAAGTTTTAATTCATACTTTGATATACTATCTCTAGCCTGATTTCCAATGGGACCAAATACACCCAAATCTCTTAGGCCTTCAAAACTTTCAGGGGTGCCTAAAAATGCAAATCCTTGCTCAGAAACACCTTTTTTTTTTTAATAATCCCAAAGTACCTGAAAGGACCTCCAACATATAAGCAGCATTCTGTAGATCCTACTCAGTCTTGAGCAGGGAGGGGAGAAATAGTAAGACAAGCAAAACAACATAATATGGAAACAAAGCTGGAGAAGATTCTGTTAGTAACCCAAATGCAATCATCTAGACTTTGTCCTAACCAGAATTATACATATTTGTGGATATATTGGTCAAAATATCTCCTAAGGGCTCAATAAGCATAAACTCAGGAAAACTGACAGTAATTTCACTGATTTCCCATGTCCCCTTCTCTGTGGTGCATTGTCTATTGGAGAATACATCCCTCTGCTTGGATTATGCAGTGGTCAAACTGAGCCACAGAAACACAGCACCACTTCAGCACTTCTGCATGAAGATCTTTCCATATAATGAAGGGTTCTTAAGGGGTTTGGCATGATAAAGCAAGCAAGAAACAACTTTGCCCATATCCTAAATTACTAGCACACAAACAGGGTTTTCCTCCACTTTTTAACATGCAGGATAAGCTGAAGAACAATTTCAGAAGAACCTGTAGAGATCTACCATATTTTTTGTTACAGCTGGAAAATTTTCAAAGAAAAGGAGGTCTTTATTATAGATTTGTGAACTGGACAGTGCTTTTTTCTCATTCCTTCATCTCAAAGCCAATAAACATGMTATTGTAGATGCTCTTGGGATGAGAATCCATCTTAGAAGAACAGAAAGGTCCAATTTTACATGAGAGTGGAGCATATCGGAAGGAAGACCCAATTCTGATTTTCTGCAGCCAACTCTTGAGTATCTTGTCCCTCTGTGATCTTTCTCTGCTTCCTCATTATTCCCCAATTTCTTCTACTCCTGGACTACCTAAAGGCAAAGACTACAACTGCAAAACCTGGCAGAATCCACAGATGAATCAGACTGAATCAGTAAACAATGACTAAAAGTGCAGTGTCATAGGAACAAACATATCACTGTGCTTCTTAAGCTAAATCATTTAAATACAAACCTGCTGCAAATCTTGCAGGTTACCAGGAATTCCAGCCACARTCTGGAGGGCTGGTATAGTCCTTTTCAACTGGGATTCCTACAGAAGTCTTTCCCGGGTCCTAGAAACCCTGGGTAGAGTTTCTTCTTGCTTTGGGAGTGCAGAAACCATTCATTGTAGCATGTCCCAGAAAGGAAAGGCAGAGGACAAGCTAATAGAGATGCCATCCCTTCCCTATTGCCTTTAATCTAGCTCTCAACACTTCATTTAACTGGAACAAAAGGCTGCTGTTAATGCTAAGCCACAGGCCCAGAAATGAGACAGGATAAAGAAACCTGTCCCAAATTTTGGGACAGCAAGTGGATTTTGCTTTCCATTTACTCACACTTACATTGTATAAATCCTGGCTATTGACAAAAGAAATGCAGCAGATTTCATCCTCAGTGCCAATTATTTAACTAGCATCACTGGAACTATTATTCTTTATATCTCTTCATAAGCAGCATTCAAATAATTACTTCAACAGGATTAAATGTCATATTTCATGGGACTGGCTGCGTAAATATTTACAAAGCTAGAGAACAGAAAAGACATCTCAGAGTATTGATTCATGTCAAATATTGAGAAGCTGGGTTAATCAAGGGATTTAAGCAATGCTTTAAACCTTTGAGTCAGCATTGTTGAGATTTAKTTAAACTACTCTTACCTTTCAACATCTAAAGTTTTACAAATCGTTTATAACAATAAAGACTTACAGGCCATTTTCCCATCTGCTTGTCTGAGAACRTTTCAGTTACTATTGTGAACTCAGAGTAGGCTGAAGAAGTAATAACAGCTGTGAAAGTGAATCATTCAGCAAAAATAAAGTTCTCATTTCAGTGAAGAAAAGAAATGAGAAGAAAGAAATATTCTAATTATTTTGATGTATTAGAGAAATAGTCAGCTGATGGGCAAGCGCATACATAATGTAACATGGAGTATATTCTATTCTCCTCAGTCAGAAACAGACCCTAATTTCTTCTCTTTTTTTTTTGTGGTAAAATGAAAAAGATACACTTGGAGCACTGAGAGCTGCATGCCTTTACAAGAAAAGGCTAGCACCTCCTGTTCTGCATTCTGTATATAGTAGTTGTGAAATACATATGTCTGTATCTATGTGTTTGTGTCTGTTGCTATGTTCATGCACCTGCAAATTGGCTGAGATCTTAAAAATGTAATGACAGCATTAGCAGAGTTTTGTTTTCAGAAAAAGCTGACTAGGCCAGTCTGAGAGAGTCAAGAACCTTTCAGGACTCCCCAAAATGAATCAGCTAATAAAATACAGCCAAGTCCTGGCTTTTTCTGAAACTCCAGCTACAGCACCTGGTAGGAGTCAATAGTTTCTGACCTATGTGTGCTCTTTTGGCAATGCAGGTTCAGAGCCCTCAGGAWGACTGAGCTCACGACTTGTATTACTTGTACAGTAATACAAGTTTACATAAGGGTGTTTTTGTTATGTGCTGACAGGAAACTTCCAATTGTGTAAGCTCAATTTTCCTCATTACCAGCTATTTTTTTGCTGGATCACACCTAGATCAGCACGAAGAAGACAAGGGACAAATCTATATCTTTCCATAACTGCACATTGTAACTAAGTGGCACGTCAGCTGCATGCGTCATTTCAGATGCTTAAAGTAGATTTTGCTGTGATTTAGCCCCAAGATTTGTGGAGGAACTATTATTTCTGTTTTGGAGAATGTCTCATCAAAGACAAATCCCAATAAAACTTTTACTATAACCTTGACTAGAGGATGTGCTCCAAGGGAAGCACAGTGCCTCACCCAGTACAGCTACATGCTGGATTTAAGAAGCTGAGGGTGAGACAGCAAACTCAGCAGTAGTTTGCAGTGCTTATTGCCCTTTTTGTCAAGAAGGAGCAATCTCCTCTTTCCCTAGAGGAAAGACAGTTTGGGAACCTCCCTAGTCCTTCAGCAAGCAGAGGAACACCACTTCCACCACTTCGCCTTACATATGTGCACCATCTCTATCATTGTATCTGCTTGGTTYCATCTCCCGTAAATTTTCAGCAAAACTAAATCCAAAACATCTTTCCTGGATTCAGGTGGGAGTTTCCCTTAGTTAATGGAGTRAGTAAAGACCAAAGATGATCTCTAACATGTCACAGTATTACTTCCATTTTTTTCAAGAGCAGCTTCTATTTGTCTCACAGTTTGATGTGCACATTCCAAAAGATCCCAAAGGAATCTGCAAACCAGAAGAACCTTAGCTTACAAATCTCAGCCCAGCACAAATGGATGAAGGACAAGTGCGACTCATCAGGCAGAGCACAGCAAATGCTTCTCAGCTCAAAGCAAAGCCCATGCAACAGCTGAAAAACATGATTGGAAATCATGGTTACATGTACATATTCAAGTAAAACTGAAACAATTAAGAATAAAGAATAAAAACTGAAGTAATAAAGAATTAAGAATAAAAAATCCAGCTATAAAAGTGCAGGAACTAGAATTCAGCCACAACTTCTGCTGCTCTGATAACTCTCATTAAAAGCACCATGACGTCTTTGCATCAGGCTTTGGGCTACACAGCTCTTCAGACTTGCAGCATCTCTATCACTCCCCCAGTCAACATCAAGCACCAACCCACAATTTTCTTCTCTATTCTCATTSTTTCTATGAAAGGCTTTCATCCAATTAATGACAATTCAAAGGGGCAAATCTAGTCTTTCAGAAAAATAATACCATCTATGCAATTGCAGCTGCTTTATTTTTAAATTATTTTCAAGGACAAAATTAGTACATTGCATGCTGAAGTGCATCACAGCTTTCCATTTGAAGACCTCAAACCAAATGATTTACAAAGATCAATGCTAACAGATAGAGCAATTCACAGCATGATGTAATCTAAAACTGATAAGGAACTGCACTGAAATACTGTTGAGTTGTCATGAATTTAATACAAGAGAGCACAGGCTGAATTATAGCATTCAGGCATTGCAAAACTCATCTTCCAACCCTGGCTGGCTTTTCTTCTGAGATTATAACTCTTAGAAATAATTTTCTCTCTCTCAGCCTCCTCCAGCTTTAAAACACTTTGAATAAACTCTCCCGTTATATTCATAGCTGTGCACAAAGTCACAGGTTCTCTCAACATCTCCTTTTCCTCTTCATATTGTTACAAAGGGTCAATCTTCTTTGAAGATGAACTGACTGATGAACTCAGAGCTAGGYTTAAATTTCAGGAGTGGGAGCTTCTTTATCTGTCACCATTGTTGGCACCCTCACTTAAAACCCCAGTGAAGGAAGAAGCTAGAGAGGTGTGCTCTTTAGTAAAAGACCAAAGCACACGGCAAAGCTTCCTTATGTGCATTTCTGTGCCTGTACAGCACTGGGATTTGGATCTGTCAATCCAGCATCTCTGGTAAGTGGCAAAACATATTCATATAAAAATAAAAATTATAAAAGGAAAAAAAAGTTAAAATTTCACTTTAAATTAATGAGTTTCTAAGTTTAGGAGTATTAAGGAATATATGCTCGGTCATCTCCCACGCTGAGAAGAAAGTTCCTTTGGAGTTAGACAGAAATCATTGCAGTTCTCAACTAAAGAAGTAAGTAGAGAGCAGGAGGATTAACAAAAGAACAGCATGCAAACCCACCAGCTTTTTTTAGTTTTTAGACAGAACTTAGAMTTCAGTCTGAAAGACAACCTACCTTTCATTGTATATGATTACCCTGGGGATGCTGAAGTACAGGGCAACAAAGGTGATCCCAGTACACCAGATATGGAGGTGAAAGAAGGACTTACTCTTCTTGTGTCATCCAAACAGTGAGGTGACCTAACACCAATGAAAAAAATTAGCAAGGGGATTCATTCTCTAACCCAGCTACACAGCAGTTTAGAAACTAAAATATATCTGTGGCTTAAAGTTATTCTTCCACTGTCACCACTAAAAAGTTTTAATTACAGAACAGCTAAAATTATAGATAGACCAACAGGACTGCTTGAAGTGCACATATACTCTCCTGAGTAGCAGCTGTGCCACAAGAGAGGCCCTCAGAGAGAACTTGCTAAACTCTACAGCTTATTTTCCTCACTTATTGCCAGATTTGGGTCAGTCTCAGCTCAACATAGATGATCATCAAAATTTCTCACCAGTAATTAGAATCAGTTCAGGAAACAAAATGCATTTCCAAGGTGAATGGCTTTTAGTGTATTTAAAGAATTTCTGGTAACAACACCTGCAGCTGCTGCCATTATACCAGAATACTTTTCCAAACAGACTGTGAACTATTTGGATAACCTRTAAACTCTGTGCCTCCTACAGAGGTCTCCCAGTATTATTAAAGCTAGTTTAGCTCTTTTTAACATGTAAAACTTAGTAAGATTAATTAATAAGTTAACTTAAAATGGCAAGTAGTATCATCTAGAAAAACTAGATGACTCCTGGACTTACACATCCACCTTCACATTAAGTTCTCCTTGAAGATATCAAATATAAATCWGACATTTTAAAGGCTTAAAGATATCAAACAAAGCAGAACAAAACCCAGTTACAATAGTGTTATTTTTCATGGGATTAGGAGGACAGAAGTGCCACTGTCAAACTTGGGGTTAATCAAAATTCCATATAAATTTTTGTCCACAAATTGGACTTGGAAAATTAKTTGAATTGTTTGGTCTATCATAATCCAAGCATTTCTAATTACGGAAAACTGTTTTTAAAAATTAAACTAGAATTTCATATTGCTATATGGCAAGCTTAAAGCAAAACTTTGCAAAGACATAGCAGCTGCCAGTCTGTCTTAAAACTTTAATTCCATGCAAACCAACAGCCATCTATCTGGTGTTATCAACTATGGCTAATTAAACAAATGCAAATCACGCTGTAATCTACCATGCAAAGCAAACTCTTTGTGCCTTAATATGCAGTTATTTTGTGCCATGATCCTTGTTAAATAAAGATACTATTTTTAAACACATTCCTTCTCAAACTTCAATATAAACGTCAAACATTATGTTATCTTTCATTTTCCGCATGAAAATAATGTCTCAACTTATGCTCCAATTTATGTTTTTAGAAGACCTTCTATTTCAGCAGCAATCTTGGTCTAGATCTCACAATCTCCTACTTGTCCATCATCTCTGATTTGGGGCCCTCTCACGTGTCTTTTGAAATTTCCAACTCTTCTGTCTCTACCCATGCTCCTTCATCAATTACAGCTTTAGTATCTTCAAAGAAACCTTGCAGGTCACTTAAGCATGGCCTCTCCATCTGAATCCATGAAAATTGTGTTTAAACAAGCTTTCTATCTTTTAACATCTACTCCCAGATGAGTTCTGAGGTCCTGCACCACCCTCCTTCAGTTCCCCAGACCAAAAGGGAAACACAAGCAAGAGAATCTGCATGATATCCCTTTCATCCCCACSTGAGATCCCAACACTGAAAGCCCTAAAGAGGAATTACTCAATGGGGGTAAGATAGCATGGAAGGCAGAAGCTAATGACTTGGAAAAGGGTCTTTACACTTTTCCTTACACTTGGAAAAGGGTCTTTTTGTGGATGTGATCAGAAGGACCCACTAGCCTAGAATTCACAGGCTTTTAACATCTTTCCTGCATCACCTGCTCTCCTCAGCCTTTGTAACTCTCAGACCCTACGCTACATGCTTTCCCATTGATCCCCAGATCAATTATTATCAAAACTAAGCACTTACTATGATATAAAATAATTTTTGCATATATTATTTCTGTCAGTGAGTCAACATCCTCTTTTCCTTTTTTAATGCCAAGCTTGGGTTCACAGCCCTCTTTTCCCTCTGTGTCCTCTGGCTGGCAATTCTCAAGGATTTTAGATAGTGTTTCTGTACTTGTGATTCTCGGATTCTCCCTCTGTCATCAACCTTTTTTGCCTCTGTTCAGTCCCAGTGCTCAAGTTGCTGTCTGGCATCTCTTTCTGGAGATTTTGTCACCAGTTTATGCTAGCTGAAGTACACAGTTGCCTTGATTTAGCCTCACTTTCCCATTTCTCATTCATAGTTGATACGAGTAGCATATTCCCATTCCTACTGCCTTCCCTGCSTTTTCCCAAGAGTCGCACACAAATGGCACGAGGTCCCAGGCCTTCCTTCTACCCCACAACCTGATCAGCTGCTGGTTAGACCAATCTGACCAATCTGCTGGTTAGACCTTTTTGGAATATCCTACCACCGCTACTGCAAAGTTTTCTTCTCTGCATCCCAACCTTGCAAAGCTGTTTGCAAGGAAGTTGCAGTTGGCCAAACACCTCTTCTCACAAACCTGAACACACCAATTGCTCCTTGACAGCTTTCCATTTGTTCTTCACCTGCTGTTCCCACACACCTGAATTTCTGCCATACTTTGAGSTTCAACCTAACTGCATTCCTCACGTTGTCCCTACCACTTATACACTCCATCAGCATTCCCTAACCATGTAACCATCAAATGCATGTCTCACCACCCTATCCATTCATCATAGCATGACCTCCCATGATCAATCCAGAGGCTCAGCTCTCCAAGCTCTCCCATAAACCCATTCCTCCTGAGACACTGGCAGCAAATAAAACAAAATACTGAACACGTCTACATACCTCTCTTACTTTCCTTCCACACAACCATTTTCCTGCTGTTCTTCAAGCTCCTCGCAAGACAAAAACTGGGGGTTTTTTATCAAACTTCCCGTTGTTACTTGTGAATTAATGAGAATAAAAACGAACATGCAATGTGAACCCAAATTGCAAATTCCTAACAACACAAATGTTAGGAAAAAAACCCCAAGTGAACAGTAGGAAAAGAAAAGACAGAAAGGTGGTGTAGGCGTGTGGGACCAAGTTAAAACATG
Organism: Malurus melanocephalus; assembly: GCF_030028575.1. Lineage (NCBI taxonomy): Eukaryota > Metazoa > Chordata > Aves > Passeriformes > Maluridae > Malurus > Malurus melanocephalus. The sequence continues at coordinate 1,054,137 of NW_026623338.1, read as the reverse complement.
ATAGAAAGTGACAACCCTGGGTACCCCTGCTCGTGATGCAAGAAATTGACGCCTGGGGAGATCTTGAATTTTGCCTTTCAGCGAGTCTGGTTCACGCAGGATGAGCACAGCCGTAACTCACTTCAGTGGTGCCCGAGAGGGTCACTCAGAGCCGAGCGGGGGGCAGCACCGGGACATCCACCACTCCCGAAGAGAAGCCCCGGTGCGACCACCGCGCGGCTCGGGCAGGTGAGAGGGGCGGGAGGGCGCGGTGCCCGCAGCCCCGGGTCCCGGAGCGGGCAGCCCTGTCCCGGAGCGGCGGSGGAGCGGCGGCGGGAGCCGGGGGCGCGGCCCGCGCTAGGACCCGGGCGGGAGCGGCGCCTGCGCGGCGGCGGGCGGGCTTCACCGAGCGGCTCGGCAGCGGCGGCAGCGGGAGGAGCGGCGGGTGGAGCAGCGGGAGGAGCAGCGGCAGGAGCAGCGGCAGCGCCGCGGGTCCCGCCGCCCGCACCGGCAGCGCTCGACCCGGGCCGGCCGGGCGCAGGGGCGGAGGCGGCGGGAGCGCGGCGCTGTCCCTTCAGCACCGGCGGCGCCCCCCGCCCCACACGGCCGGGAGGGGCGCGGGCACAGCCCCGCGTTCCCAGCGGGGGCTGCAGACAGCAACCGGCGCCCTGCAGCTCCGTGCACCTGTGGGCAGCGCCGGTGCCGTGATTTTTCTTCCCCCCACCCCCCTTTTTTTTTCCCTTTTTTTTTTTTTTTTTTTCCCTTGTGCTTTTGGCCACGTCCAACCAGGGAAAGGCCCTCCCCCTCCGGCACCGCAGCGCCCGCGCTCCCGGAGCATGGCCCCCCCTGCCCCTGCCCCTCCGCCGCGGCTGCAGCTGCCGCGGACCCCGAGCGTCTGACTCCAGACGGAGGCGGCGCAGCGCCCTCAGCCACCGCCACCGGCATCGCCTCGGAGCGGCCCCRGGGGAGCGGGGCTGGCCGGGGCCCCTCGCCCCCGCGGGCCCGGAGCGGGGCTCGGCTTAGGCACCGACTGCCGCCGAGCAGCCGTCCCCTGACGGGCTTGCTGCCTGCCGTGCTTGCTTGGATGAGTCTGCGACATGCCTAATAAGAGACGAGATGGGCCAGGGCGACGAGAGCGACCGCATTGTGATCAACGTGGGAGGGACTAGGCACCAGACTTACCGCAGCACCCTGCGCACCCTGCCCGGCACGCGGCTGGCCTGGATCGCTGAGCCCGATGCCCACAGCCACTTTGACTATGACCCCCGCACGGATGAGTTTTTCTTTGACCGGCACCCGGGCGTCTTCGCCCACATCCTGAATTACTACCGCACTGGCAAGCTGCACTGCCCCGCGGACGTGTGCGGGCCCCTGTATGAGGAGGAGCTGGCCTTCTGGGGCATCGATGAGACCGATGTGGAGCCCTGCTGCTGGATGACCTACCGGCAGCACCGCGACGCCGAAGAGGCTCTGGACAGCTTTGGTGGGGCGCCCCTGGATAGCAGTGCTGAGGACGGAGACATAGATGGCACCGGAGACTCTGGTGATGGTGAAGATGAGCTGGAGATGACAAAACGCCTAGCACTTAGTGACTCCCCAGATGGCAGGTCTGGGGGCTTCTGGAGACGGTGGCAGCCCCGCATCTGGGCACTCTTTGAGGATCCCTACTCCTCCAGATATGCAAGGGTAAGCCATGCAATCAGCACCCTCATCAAAACACTCACACCTCCCTGTGGTACCACTTCCTTCCAGCATCACTAGGATTCTCTCCACTGCCAGAGCAGAGCAGCCATCCATGTGCATGGCCATACAAAAATGATGTGGGGGCTTATGGGGATGTAAGCCACACTTTGAGGCAGGCCCTGTGCATGGGGAACAAGTAGACACCAAGGCCTGAGCTTGCATACTTGTGTGTGGGCCTCCAGACACCCTTATTTTCTAACAGGTTCCTAAAACTCCTAAAACAGCTTGGGGCAGGATCCCATTCATGGGCCAGTGAGATCTCCATTACAGCAGGTAATTTCCCTCTATGCATAGATTTTTACAGTTGGATGTCCCCCAGTAAAGAGAGGCACCTTGTCCAGCCCTCTTAGAAGCTAATGGCTCTCTCCCCTTTATGAGATGGAGAAAGGATTATGGGAGCCGGCAGTCCCAGGGGTACCAGGGGRTTTGGAGAGTTTCAGCCTGGACTGGAAAGGGAGTCAGTGCCTTTTTCTTTTCTCATACATACCAAGTTAAATATTTATGAACATGCTTCTCTGAAAATCGGTAATTCAGCTGCTGTCTTTTTCCCTTGTGGGAATGCAAAGTATTAATCAGAGGAAAGAGTTTCATTCATGTAGAAGGGACACTGTGTTTGACAGGTTTCTTGCCTGCTGCTGAAGGACAACTCCTCCCCTCCTGGTGCCTGCGGTTGTTTTGGAAAGGGAAATGCCCACTGGTGCAGTTCATAGCATAGGTGTGGATAAAAATGGTCTGTAACACTCATCCAACTCTTTCAAGTAGGCACTTTCTCATGCTATGAGGATAATGACATTAACTAGGGCCTGATTCTGTTCCTGAAATCTAAAGTAATGAAAACATTTACTTCAGAAACAGCAGCAGGATTAACTCCCAAGATACTCATCTTGATCAGTAGGAAAACAGATGGAACATAGTGCCTTCACAAAGAAATTGGTTTGCATAGGCTTTATTCTTCTTTTAAATGTACCTTTGTTACAGCTTAATTGCTGCCAGCCCTCAGTAGGAATGAGTGGTGCTTTGGTGGGGGAGGATGATCAGTGTTCCTGAGGAGGATCAAAGAACTGAGATCAGATTAGGGAGAAAATTGGGTGGATGGAGGAAAGAGAAATGGAAATGCAAGGAGTAGGGAGAAGGGAACTGGCCGTGTCTGAATGGATGGTGGAATAGCAGCTGCTGGAGACTTTGGGTCTGAGCAGAGATCTCCAGCAGGGAGACACCAGGTCTGCAAACTGAATGAATGGGGAAAGTTGGAGCAGAGCCTAGAGTTATATCTTGCTGCATTTCTGAAGATTCTTGTTTGCATACCCTTTGGAGACTTCCTGAACAAAGGAGTTCGTATTTTAAATGAATTTCTTTAAACAGCATGGGGGATAAAGGAATAATAAAATATTTACCACAAGATGAAAAGATGATGCTGTTGTATTGCAGCTTTCAGATCCCTGATTTCTGCCGAGGGAACATGGAAACGGAGAGGCAAGGCTGGAGAATATCCTTCAAAATGCTTGGTTTCCATTAATCAAGCCCAGTGTTAGCAGGCAATTTGAATAGCAGATCTCTCTGGTACCCAGGAATCTGTTGGTAAAACACATTTCAAGTGAAATTAATGTACTTATTTTAGATTTTGGGAAATAGTTCAAAAGCTAAATGGATAATGCTGTCCCAATGAAAAGGAGACAGAATCTAAAACACCCTTTTGCTTGGAGGCATTGCGATATTTTAGGTGAAGGACAAAAATTTATAAACAATATTAAGAGTCTTCGTGATGCATAGACTGGAATTATAGGAGGATATAAATTCACTAAGGGTGTCTTTATTTAGCAATTCGTGTTTTATAAAATTATTTGGGTTTGTTGGGAGGGAAAGGGTTGGAGTGGATGATGTACCATTTATTCACAATCACTTGTGCATACCTGTTAGAATTCTACTCCTGATTTACCTCTAACTTGTTCTTTCCGTAAAGGATTGTAAAAACTAGATAAATATGAGTACRCTGAATATTTTGTGGGTAAATATGATTCTTTTACTTGTATCTATGGAGACGTAGGCCACATGCATTAATATTTTGCATGAAGGAAGATGGCTTTCATCATCAACACATGCACACACTGTCCATTAAGAAGACATTATAAGACACTTAACATTTCCTAATAAAAGCCGTATGTTATGGTTATGGTTGTAAAAAGAGATGGGAATTTGATTTATGCTCCCGTAACCTAACACAGACATTGCACAAAGACCTCAAGCTCACAATAGCTAATTTATAGTAAAATAATTGATAACATCATTAATGAGTGAATGGTATATTAAGGCAATCACAGGTAGAGTCAGGCAAATCCACTGCTACCCCACTTCTAAATGGATACACTTCTGWCAGTTACAAACATGTCAGTTACAAACTGTAATTCACTTGTGCAAAAATCTAAATTCACATTGCCATTTTGGAAAAAAAAACCCACAGAATTTTCTCTTCCTAAATGGAACTGGGATCTTTACTAAGGCTGGTTATGATACACATTTTATGTTTACATACGGCACCAAAATGCATGTCAAAATAACATCACAATGAAAGCATCAGTTTACATAACCATTATAGTGTTACACTTGGGCAAGTAAAAGGAATACAGTCTCTGAATATTAAGATTAAATGAAAATCTGCATATCTGTATAAAGCAAGAGTTTCTGGACTGTATCTGGTACACTAGATCAGTGAATGTTTAGTAACTGTCTGTGGAAAGCTCAGCATTTACTCAAATCCAGCCATTCTTGGAGGATTTTGATGGACACTGCTTGGAAATACAAGTACATTTGACTGTTTTGCTTCACCTGCACCTGACTCATACTAAATTACTTCTGATCTCATTGTAGACAGCCAGGAAAGACTGGAAGTGYGCTTGTGTATGTTAGGCAAAACCAGCTAATTCTGCTAATTTTGTTTATTTTTTAACTTASTTTGATTAAGCAAAGCTCGCAGTCACTAATCCTTTGTCTTTAGGTGCAACATAGTCAACAGTTGCTTGTTAAAACACTAGTGCCTGATTTTAATGAAAATGTAGTTTTCTGCATGCTAATTTCTTAAATAATGTMGTTTTTTTCTAAAAAGAGGAGATATTTCCAAAATTGCATCATCTTCTATATCTGTAATAAGAAAAGATAATGTTTCAAATGACAGATTGCCTCTGATACCCAAAATGTGGATTCTTTAAGTTAAGGAGAAGTGTAATACCCGTTTATCTTACTAAGATAGGTACCTGAGGCAAAGTCTGGAGGTCTGAACAGCATAACTGACAAGGTGATCCAGGCACCCGGGAGGACTGTCAAAAGCATCTGTCCAGACAGCTAAATATCACTGCATACACATAAAATTGGGAAGGTGTTTCTTTGAAGCTCATTTGAACTGTCKTTTTTGCATCCTCAGACAACTTTGTAAATTTATTTTTCCTAAGCAGGCACAAAGGGGGAAATAAAGTCACCAAGAAAGCTACAGAGGTACGTTAAAGCAGCATAGAGTTAYACTGTAGTACAGTTCCTGCCCTCTACTTACTAGACTTTATAGGTCCCTCAGTACACAAATGTGTAAAAAATATTTTCTTGGCATCTTCTCTCCTTTGAGTCTGGTCATGCTGTTCTTCCACTAGCAATGCTCCCATTGACTTCCTGGAGAGTTTGGCCTGCAGGTATCTAACATATTTATTCCACTTCCTCCTCCTCCTCCACAGCAGGATAAGGTTGTGTTTGTGTTAATTCACATTCCTTGGGTTACTCAGTGTTTGGGGGAATGAGGAGCTTTCCACTGAGAGTCTGTGCTAGTGCTCACATTCAAATTGGACAGTTAAGCTTTATTAATGAATCCTCAGGAAAGCTTTTGTAGTCCTTCCAAATAAACATTTTTACTGTTTTTAAATAAAAGCTGGTTGGGGTCCTATGGAAAGTCCGCAACAGCTTGACTTGCAATCCTGGCATATGCTGTACTGCTTTGATCTGTAAGAGGAAAAGCAAAACTCTCACTCACCCTTCCCTCATGTTTTCCCTTCACATACYGCAGAAGAGTCTGCTTTCCTCAGTGGGTGACTTTTGAAGGACGAGTTTCTGACACTGAGAAGGAGACAGGAAAAAGGACATTGGTAAAGAGATGAGAAAARGGTATTCCCCAGGGATTTTTTCCATCTTCCTTTTGAACATTCAAGAGCATTTCAACCTTGCTGTGTTCATTTAAACTGATTTTTCTCTATGTAAAGTACAACTCATGGGTATAAAAAGTCTTATGGGATCGTAGCTCCTGAATATCCATACTTGAGGATTAGAGGCTGGGGTGATTCTGCTCATTCCTTACCCTGGCCACCTTGGCTAAGCTCAGGCATTGAGGCAGGTATCAGGGAGTGGGAACAGATACTCTTCAGGGTTCACAAGGGGAACCTATTCTGATGTCTGATGCGGGGCACACTTGGCACAGGAGCGGTACACAAACAGTGGTCTGGGGGCTCCCACCAGSCATGAGCAGACAGGGAGAGAGGGGATGAGACCTGCCCCACTTGCTTTCCTCTACTCTCCTCAGGGACAGCTTCAAAGGGGCCTCGATGGAGTTGCTCTCCCACCTTGAGCCTTTCTGGAAGGTCTCCCCTGCAGAGGCATATCTAATCGTGCACTGAAGCTGGCTGCAGGAATTCTCCCCATATACTTTGACGATTAACGAGACAGCCTAATTTTAACTGCACACTGCATTACAGCTCTGGAAAAATGAGACTCTTTCCACATCAAATGAGGTTTCCCTTGCACTTGTAGTATAATGGAATTACAGATATCTATTAACTACCATTCTATCATTCATTATTAATATAGTTCCTAAAATTCCATTTTATTCCTATTTTCTCCCATCAAGGAACATGTTGCTGCAAATCCTTATATAACCCATTAGTGAGCATGGTAGTTTTCTCTGCATCCTTACCAGAGAAATGTTTGCAATGCCACTTAGAAAGTGATCATTGCTCACACCGAGTCCCACATCCAGTCCCTATCAAATTGATCAGGGTGGGAGCAGGTACACACRTAACTCCTGGGAATTGTCCATCCGACTTCAGAAGGAATATGTTTTTAAACTACCACACACACACACACAGAGAAAAAAAAATATCGGTACACCCATGCAGAATCATGACTTCACCAGTTTGAGCTGTTCAGAAACACACAGGAAGATATGATGTCTGCCCAGAAGATCTTACAATCTCTTTGAAGTCACGATCTCACAGGGAGATGAGAGAGATGATGTTACCCACCTGACAAATCCATGGCTGCCTAGTATAGACTTAGCAGTTTTGATTCAAGGACATTTTTTAAAAATCTATTTGCCTATTTCCAATTGTATTTCTATTATTCTAAAACCTTAAAAAAGAACAGCATCTGTTGCCATTTCAATTTAATTTTTTTATCTCACTTAATTTTAATGTTTCTAGGTTACAAAATTTACTTGATTTAGCCAAGGCTGTGATTGTATGGATCATACCATCATATGCATACACATATATATGCCTTCCTATTGCTGCCACCTCCTACGATACTGAGTGGGATTTCCATATGAGGAAGGACTTCAAAATTAAACCACCCCAAAATATTTCTGCAAATGTAACCGTGGTGCCACTGAAATCAATATGAATTTAGTGACTGGGTTCAGAAAGATATTTGGTCCCTTCTCTCTATAATCCATCCCTATGTGCCTTGAGTTAATTTCTTTGCCCTTCTCCTGACATTTGCTATTTTGGTTTTCGTTAGGGCAAAAAAGGCAACAAAATACTGGTATTCTCTGTTGGTCTATCATGAGACAAAGGATAAAAAGATCTGTGGATCAATTGTAATATTTCTATTTTAGAACTGCTTACAAAAATGTGGTATATTAGACCATACCTAGAAAAACTATTTTTCCTTCTTTTTCTTCCCTTCTGCTGTGCGGTCTAGTGTTTAAGAGTATTTGTCTTTCTTATTTGTGAAAATACRTGACTGATCTGTGTATATTTGTGGTAGTACTTTAGTAAAGTCTATACATACTGCCTTTCCCTTAAATAAGAAGAGATGTTAGCAAATCAGCAACATAGGGCCCAGCCTTACTGTTATTGAAACCCAAGTGCCAAAATTACCAYCAGCTTCAAGGATAGAAATAAATTTTCCTGCAGTGTGGTTCAGGATAACAAATTAATTGCTGTGTACTGCTTTTTTAATAGACGTATTAAAAAAGCATATTTCTATTCCAAAGCACTGAAGCGCAATAGMTCTTAGCTTTTTATTATGAGCATATATATTAAAATATATATTCTCATAATCTTTTAAAGACATGAGCATTTTTAGCACACTGCATCAAAACATGGAGCTCTAATACTGACAAAGCTTATCATGATCTTACTGGCATTTTTTACTGCAAAGGGCTACAGAATACATCCCCCTTTAAGCCACATGACTTCAATTAATGTTCAGCTAAATCATATCCAAGTGCTGTGTTTCATAATAAAAAGGGCAAGCCAGGGGTATTGAGATTGAAAAAATGGGCCCTAATTGCTAATCAAGTGCGTAATTCTTTCTCATGGAAATACAGATGGCAAAACTGAGTTTCCATTTTGTATAAGCTTGATTTTATGAAATTTCAGTGCATTCTGGGGGGATAAGACTAATAGAAAAGCCACTTTGAGATCTTTGCAATTGTCTTACAATTAGCTTCTCAGTTACTATGTGCTGAATTTGATCTGAGGAAAGAACAGTTTAGAAGGCTGACTTAGCTTTCTCTACTGAATATTGAATTACATAAATATGTGATTCACTCCAAATGGTACACAGAAGCAGTAGGATCGGATGAAATCAGAGAAACCTATGAATCCATGGAGAACCACCTCCTCCCCCTGGAATATAAACCAAATGCTGTCATTTCTAGAATAATTTTTACATCTCTCTCCTGTGCTCAGTAAGTAACCAGATTTTGTTATCTTCACTCCTACTCCTGTAGTGATAGCTTACTCCAGGAATATCCCCGTTTCCTCCAGGCTGAGAACAAGGTACCACCCAACGTGGGTAAAGGTGAAAGGACCAGGCCCTAATTGATTTTAATTTCTTTCTGRTAAGATTTATAAAATGTAATGGAAGCGTTAATAAATCATGCAATAAAAATTATGAATAAATCTTGGGCCAAGGCTTTTTTCAGTGATTGCTTATGATGTAAGACCCTTTAATGACAGTAAGTTAAAATTGCATTGTAATGGCCTTTTGTAAATGCAATAAATCTCAGGTTTCAGTTCACTGCAGACAGTCAGCAATGTGTGTGCTGCACATGAGCTACCAACACAGGCACACRCTGCTGGCACACGCTTACGTAATTATGTTGATACTTCAGGAGCAGCAATAAATTTCAGCACTGCTAGATTTACGTTGAAAAATCTTGGGGCAGGACCACTGAGGTGCTGTGACTACAAGAAATAGCTTAAAATACCATACTGGCTTTTTATTTGAAAACCTGGGAAAGAACGTCCCTTTTAAGAAGCAACAAAATGGATTGTTTAGTTTTAAATAACAAAGGCAAAATCTATAGCTACCGAGTGTTACAATTTTCAGAAGCAAATACAAGTTAAAACATAGATTTTCACCTACACAACCAGACCAAACTGATCTTCTTTCCTGAATTTCCTAGATCATCTACCCATTCACAAAAAAAAAAAAATAAAAAAAAAAACAAACCTGTACACAGGGATACATCAACAGTTACTTAATAATTACTTCTTTGGACTGCAGCAGAGTTCCTGTGGCTGCTCATGCTTGCCCTCAAAAAACATTCTTAAATGCAGAAAGATCTGGTCAGCTGAGGTTGCTTATCACTTAACATACATCAGAAATTTAGCTGTAGAATTGCCTTGAAAATTCATTCTAATAACTCTGTTCTATTTTTCAGTTTAGGTTTCTTGCARTCTTCATTACACCAGATCAATTTACAGGTATAGATGGTGGAGGCCGGTTTTGTGATATAACGAGTTAGCAATTGAATTAAAACCTTCAGTCAGAATGCTTCAGATTTGATAGCAGACTTCAAAACAAAATGAAGAAATCTCTAAAAGGCTGAGCACCTGCAACCTCCAGCAGAAGGGAGGTCATGTCCTAGAGCAAAAAAGGACACAGGCATGAAGCTAACACACCATCACTAACATCCCACCCCACCTTGTAGGGCCAACTRTGACTGATTTTAGTGGGATCCAACCAGAGATCCATGCAGACCTATTTCAGGTAAAATTTTTCAGGACGAGGACAATTGTGTAATTGCCACAACACTCAAAGCAAAAGGGCTTGCCTTCACAGCAGCCTTTGATCTCTACTCTAAAAACACCACAACATGGTATCAGCCACATTGTGCTATTCCCGTTTCCCTTTTTAGCATGGATCTCCCCTTCACTTTGAGTGTGGAGTTCTGCAAGAAATCTAGTGACAGTACGTCTTAGCACTTCTTGGGAATGTGTCCCGCATAATGCAGAACTCATTCTAACTCAGGGTTTTTCAGTAAAGCACTTGTAAGGACAAACCAAGAACAACCTGACTGTGCTGTGATATCTCAACCAATACCTGGACTGAGGAAATTGCTGTGGGGTGGTGTTTGGTGTTTGGTTTTGGGGCAGTAGTAGATCAGCTTAGGTCTGAATTTTGCTTAAGCAATACTGAAATTTAGTGTTCTGTTGTTTAGTGTTCAGTTCATAGGAGTTCACTGTCTATCCTATCAAGAAGTCCCTGAGGTGCTAGTGATTTTATTAAAAGACCTAATGTAAATTTCAAAACTGTATAGATTACTTAAAATGTTAGTTATGTCTAAGCAGCAGGAAATCAATAGTGCAAAAGTGCATTCACAGCTCTAAAGAAAGCATCTTTTGGACAACCTGCTCTGCTAAGCAAAGAAGCTCTGTTTTCACCGGTGTACTTCAGTGGCATGGACTACATGCAAATAAAAAGTTGGAAATTCAGTAAMAATTCTATATCTTCTGTTCCAAATCAAAAATTTATCTTCATGTCCATACTACCATCAGCTATAGGAACTCGTAAAATTGTGTTTACTGTTCTCAAAGGATACCTTGGTTAGGGCAACAGGGTAAGCCTTTGTTCTTATGAGGTGATTTTAAACATTCATTCAAAACATTCCTACATGACCTCAGATAAGTACATAGACGTAAATGATGAAAGTTTACCAGAAAGCAAAACATAAAACCCTAAAAAAGCCCCCAAACCTGAGATCTGGACACATGATTGCAAGCAACTGAATTAATGCAGTTTATATGCAGTGAGCATTTGTTCGAAGATCTGACCAAAGTGTCACTTGCTTGCGTACGTTAGCTCTGAAGAATCCTCTCAGGGAGAGCAACTGCAGCATGACAGTAGTGCAAAGGCAGGTCACACACATATAGCTCAGCAAACGAACGTTTGCAGTGGCACAAACACATGAACACCACATTTTATTAGCTTGGTATGGCACATCATTTCTGTATGCTTCAGCCTTTTTAATTTTCTGTGAATTTTACTGTGTGTGAAATCATACAGGATGTTTAATCTTAGTATGTCATTTTTAAAATGGAAAAACTAAATTTCTCAGGTTACTTGCTTTGCATTTTTCCTCTCTCCCTTACTATATGTTTATTACAGTTACTAGCACAATAGAGTTACAATTCTCTGCCACCTCTGAATGCTTGTACTATAAAAACAGCAAGTTGACAACATCTAAGGAAGACTTTACACTATACTCAGATGCAGTGCTTTCTAAATCAACCTGGACTGCAGCAGATCACCCAAGGCTATGATCCTTTCAAAGGTGCAGTATGTGCAWGAGCTGTGGTGGCCAGTGCACACACAGCAGGACTTCTCCATCACCACCTTCTCCATTACTCCAGCATCCAGGAAATCTAGCASTCATTTCCTACATATTCACTTCTGAGGGCAGACTCATGAAAAGGTGTCACCGTGTGAGTTCAAATTTAGAATTCCAAAAACACCAACCCTGCAGTTGTTGTTTYTAAAAGTGCATATTAAAATTTCCCAGTGCCTACAGTATTGTTTCTGCCTGTRCCCAGAACTGCCTTGGTACTGTTGGCCACGAGCTTATATCAAAGCCTTATTAATGCCSGTAATTTTCCTTCACTAATAGGATAAGTCCTTTCAATGTACTTGCCAAATACATGCTGAATATAAGCATGAATATAATATGTTTTCAAAAACATACTCAAATAAAACCAGGAGATACTTGTATAGTGAAGCAGTTCCCTGTATGCAATAATCTAGTGGCTACAGTTTTTTCCTTAGAATGTGTAATTTCAAATTGAATATTTTCCTCCAACCGCATGATTTCAAATTTTCACCTGTCTCTGCTCAGGACTCCTCCCCACTTTACATAGCTGCATAATCCAGGCAGTTAGTGAAGCTGATGCAATTTGCACAGCATGAGGAATTTGCAAACCAATATACTGGGGAAATGGCAAAGCAGCATTTCCCAATAATGTGGAAGAGGCTGTTCCTCTGTGGTAATTCTGGGCCCCTGAATTCAGCAAGATCAATAGCAGAAAACAGATTTACATTGTGGCATTATCAGAGATGGTCTGATATTGGCATGTGATGAKACTGGTCTTTTCAGTCACTCACTTGTTGGAAGCCAGTGCCTGTTAGGAAATGACCATATGTTGTCCTCATGCATTGGACTCCAAGGGTGAACCACGTGCAGTGATTTAGGGATCTCTGGTGCAGCCCCTATGGATCAGGAATGGGCAAAATGCACAGAAAAGTAGGAGAAGATATGAAGAGTAGATGATTTGCAGAATTAGAGAGGACTTCTTCACTCCAGAGTCTGAGCAGTTCTGCCATACTGCAAAGTGAGCTMCAAAGTCAGCGTGAGGACACATCACATAATTTGTTTTGAAAAGACCTACGTTTCCCAGGGCTATCAATCTGTCACCTTTCARTTGTGCCATGGAAATACAAGCATTCTTAAAATCTTTGAAGGCTGCCTTTTCATCAATATTTTAACATAAACATTCTTTTAATTTAAATGGAGATTGATCACTTACATTTTATTACTTTTTAATAAAAATGCATTATCACCATTAAAGGAAAGTGATCTCAATTAAACTATTGCCAGGATAAATTTAACTTGGAAAAGCATTGGAACAAGTCTTTGCTAGATTAGAGCCTTCTGTAGTATGTATGCTCTAGTTCTGGTTTTAACAACCAAAGCAGAAGTGACCAGTGGACATTSTAGCTATTACATTCACTGTCTTCATGATACACTTAAAATTAGTTCAGAATCTTACTGGTAACTGTGAAGAGTATATTGTTAAATATCCCTCTCTGCAGTAACTTACCTTATATAGGAAGACTTGCCAGGGGCGCTAATGAAGCRGAGACAGGATGGCAATTTTACCATCTGTTATCAAATCTACTCCTGTTACAACAGAAACACAGTTGTATTAGGATTTCAAAGTGACAAACATTTTAAAAAAATATTTTCTTTCATTGTTAAAATAGCTTTGCTGTGTAGTCCAAAGAACAAAATGTTTGGACAATGAATAAAACATTTCAAGACTGCTTAATTTAAAAACAGCAAAAGAATAGTGATAGCGTTGAACATAACCACAACATAATAGAGAAATCTCCTAATTCCACAGCCTTCAGATTTAGATTTTAATTCAAGATAACAGGCCCTATTTTTATATCCTGCAGAAGAAAAARAAATCAACAAAAAAACCCCATTTTAAATGTGAATGTCATTGAAAAATTTTAAAAGGCTACATCGACACCAGCTAATATGTGATAATTGTAGAGTGCTTAAGAACTGAATGCTCCTAACCCTCTTTCCATCCTCAGAAAGGACCTTCAGGGTAAAAACTCCAAAGAACACTACAATATAGCTTCACTTATGTGCACTGGACTAAAAATGAACACTTAATATTTATGTGAATCATTGTCAGTGTCAAGTGAGATGAAGCTTATAAAAATAGATCCAAATCAAGGAATGAGTTTTAAGACTCAGTGGGTAAATGCCTCTTTACGTACAGTATTATTTATAGATATTTTTTAATCTGTTCTGTCATCTTGTCTCTTAAATTATTAGAAAGTAAGAAAGGAGGAACTACAGTTGTTTCAAATGTAGATGAAAGAGAAATGTTACTGGGAACTGTGGCAGGAATATAAGCAAAAGCTAGGAAGTTTAAAGCTGTGCTCCCAAACCCCTTGCTTTCTGTACATTCTGCATGAAAACAATTCCAGCCTATTTTGCAATGAAATAGTGTACTTTTTTTAACTAACTACGCTGTTGAAATARGAGGAATGGTGTTTACAAGACTCTCTGACATCCAAAAGACTTGGTACCACATCTGAAAACAAGCTAATCGTAAGCTGGTTTCCGGCATTGGGCTGAGTCTTGTCTCCACAGTCTCGCAAAGTCTTTGACATCCTACATTAATCAAAATCCCCTTTAGATATAAATGTTGAGCTCACRAAGGCCACAACAAAACTTTCAGCATTGGACCCCATTTTATAGCTCTCTTAGAAGTCAGTGACAACTGCAGATGGTCCTTAAGTTGATTCCCAAAGGTTCTAAGCATTACAAACCTAAAATGTCGTCATGGTAGCTTTGTGCATCTATTCGTCATCTGATAAGGAGGCTGCCAGTACTGATATTGCCCTGCATCAACAAGACTCTGTAAATCTCAATCCTTTTTGAAAATACTTTTAAAAGCATCTACAAAAAGGGCAAATGATAACCAAAATATTATTAGAATTTGAATTAAGTATTCAATATTGAAGGGCAAAATACTGAAGACAATTAGGATGAAGGTCACCTTGTAAGAAAATTCAAAGGAAGTGGGCATAACCACAAGGCTTCTGCTGGGTTCTTGCAAACAGGGGAATATTATGTTTCTTATGTAGGAATTTGGGGAGGTCATACTTACTTTCATTCTGCTACCAGGTGGAGAACTCTCCTTTGAAACAACTGAAGCTATTTCTTCCTTTTATACAGACTTACACTATACAACCTCTATCAGGCAGGAAATAAAAATTGGTAAAGCAGGCAGCTACTCTATTCCCTGAATCTACATGGTTATGAAATACTGCAAAGGGGAATTGTGTATCCATAGCCTTTTGCTTTGACCATTCAGGTATCATTTTTATAAACACCAGTGTGAAGTTGTTTTTGTCTTCTCTTCACCCAGACAGGATTTCAATGTAGCCGTATGTCTGCTGAGGAGAAGAACACACAGAGCTGCTCTTTGAATTGAAGGCATTTCTTGCAAATACAAGCTTTTCCTGCTCTTGACTTCAGTAGCAAGATCTAATTCAGACCAGTGAGAAATTACATCTAATTCTTTTGTTCTAATTTTCCTGAATCTGTTTTAGATGTGAGATGTACATGTTTGCAGGCACAAGTATTGCAGTAAATTTAAGAAGAGGCCCTAGATGTGAATGTTAGGAATAATTGCCCTTTTTTTTATTGCCTCAAGGATATCTGAGGATACTGTTTATCACAGTAGTCAACCAGATTTTATTACAATGTGAGTCTAACAGATGCAATTTCCACTTATGATAACTGTGGACACATCATTAATTTTAGTAACTGCAAAACTTACAGTGGAAATACTTTTCTGTGACATCACTTACTCCTCACTTTGACAACCTGCAGAAAATAAAAAATAAAAGGGAGATTTCTGCTATGAGCTTGTATGACTGTCCAGATGCAGCAGTAGCTTAGTCTGAAGTGCTGTAATGCACACAGATGGCAAAAGGCGCAGAAGTACATCCAGAAATTATGTGTAAAAACCACATTCACAAGTCTTGCACTGTACTTATTGAGAGACAAGAAACTGTATTTTGACAGGAGTATCAATAAGGACTTGAATACAAAYGGAAAAAAAATATTTTTCATTTACTACCTACACTGCATAGGGCACAAGCTGAAATCAAGAAAAATTTCAGGATGGCATGAAGCTCTCAAGCTGCATGATTCCGGTTAACACTCTGAAGTCCTCTATTAAAATGCCCACAGGCCACAAAAACACATTTAAGCCAACTCAGTAGCCCAGATTACAAATTCTCATTAACAAAATTCACCACATATTCACAGCTTAGGGTAGAACACTTTTTTTTTTTTAATACATTTGCCTTCATCAAAATGCTTGGCGGTCACTCATGGTTTTCAATCTCCATTATGCTGAAGCAGTGACTTTTCTTAAACACACAAAGACACGAGCCAAAAGTAAAGTCACCATGCTGTCACCAGCCCTTCTAATATTTATTGCACAAGGTTATTTGTTTTTCAAATTCAGCTACTCGTGAGAGTTGCAAGGAAGGGAAAAGATTCATGACTTGATCTTTTTGGAGCTTTGCATTTTTGGAAGTTTTGCAGATGATGTTTAGGAAGCCTTTTCACAATACACAGACTTTTTGGCTAAGAAGTAAGATTGTATGTATTCCACAATTTCACCTCTAGAGCTGGACAAGTAAATGTTGATAGATTTTGGCAACAAAATACTTTTTCCTCCCATTTCTCCCCCTCCTCTCAAATTACATTTACTCAAAGTTTTTCCCTTGCCTTCATTAGAAAATCCCAAAGTTTACTCCTTTCCCCAGTAATAGTTTCTTTTTCTACACTGATTTAATAAAAAAGTGAAAATGAAAATGGTAGCCAGAAAAMAAAGAACAAGCAGCAAAGTTTTAAGAGGGAATGACCAGGAGATGAAAAGGAAATAGCTTGCTGCACAATATTTACTTTTCAGGTAAGAAAAAGTTGTGCTTGTTTGAAGGAGAAATATGACAAACCATGTTAAATGTTTTCAAGGATAAAAGGATCTCTTTTTTTTTCCAAATTGCTTCTATAACTTCCATTGAGTTATTTAAAAATACACATCCATCTTCTTACAGTCCTTTAGCTTGTTTGATGTGGGGTTTTTTTGCTTGATTAGTTTTAAATTAGTTAGGAAGATAAACAGCTTTCCATGTAGGTCAGAAAAAAATACCCTCAAATGATTCTCAATCTGGCACTGTGGTTTTTTTTTAGCCTTTTCTGGACACAAAACCACTCTCCCTTTTAGAAGTATCAACATCTTCTTTTCCTTCTTATAGTTCCTCTTTCACCCAGAGGCTGTGGCACAAATTCTGGGTTTTAAACAGCGCTTTAATCATTGCTGAGTAGCTGCTCTCCTGCTCACAGAGCATGGGATGCTGTGCAGTGGAGGAACTGCAGTCACCATCAGACGTGAGAAGGACACTCTCTTGAAGTGGAACTGCAGAAAATAGTTGTTGCAATGTAAGCAGTGAGAAGGCCTGGAGTAGGATGTATCTCCTAGAAATGGGAGATGGAAGGAGTCCTCAGAACTAGAAAACAAATCGCTGTAGGGAGAGGGAGGTCTCACCCCTCAATGTTCACGGACATTGAGGCACAAATAGAGCTGGAAAGGGAACACAGGATGACAAATCAGCAGCTTGCAAGTAGAGAAAGACTGTTAGGAGTTTAAAATCTCAGACTGTGGCCACTTATAGCAATCCTTTCTCAGCAAGGTGAGAACAACTTAGTCAGAATAAACCAAATGAGTTAGCAATATGCAGTACCTTCTGCATGTTCTACAAGCAAGAAAGCAGCCCTCACAAGAGCCCAGGAAGAAAGGAGTTTGCATTAGGAGATTTTGTGGTCAAAAGAGCAGATTTTGCTGTTGCAAGTTTACCAAAGAATAAAAAAATGGTTAGGCTCCACGTTAGGCTTCATGTATTGTCCCCAGTGCTAATTCTGGAGAAGCCTTTGCTGTGAGGACACGTGAGGATTTTGGACAATGTGTTCTGATGCACTCATTTTCTTCTGTGAAGGTCGGACACCTTGATGGCTGGCACAAGAGCTGGGCAGGACAAAAGAGAGAGAGAGAAAGAGGCCAACTTCATCTCCTTAAGAGCTCTAGAGTGGATATTTCAGCGTTACAACCTAGCCAAACCAACTTCTCCACTCAGGAGTCCTGCACAACAATTATGTCCTTCACTACACACACAGRCTCTTTTCAGCTGTGATCCAAGACKAAATGGGATTTCAGGAGAAAACAACTGTCTTAAATATATAGGGCACTTGTGGAAGTGAGAGCATGCCACAAGCACTTGCTTTGTCAGACTAAAACATGCTGTGTTGGTTTCAGCAGTGATCCTCATAGTGGAATTATTCTGAGGGTGATTCTCATTCACTCCTTTGCCCTTGTTTGATCACATTAATTAAAGAAAAAGCTCCAGAACAAATGAGCAATCTTTAATTGAGAATATTTGCTGTCTAATGAAAAGCTGTGGCTTGTTAATGTATTCTGTTCACTGAGGACTCCAGTATGGAAATACGTGTAAGATTCAGTGGCAGATACAGTGAGGGAGCTGAAGCAACAAGGAGATAAGGCAGCAAACAGAAGTGTTACAATCTTATGTGGCAAGCCCAGAAATGCACTGYCTCTCTTCAAATGAGACCTCTGGCAAGCCACAACTTCTTGGTAATGATTTACATCTATAATCAGGATAATAGGAAATTATTTATCTACCTCTTCTGGGTATTGTGGAGACTAACAGTTGCACAGTCATCTGGAGATAAATTGGAGACGCTAGATGAATTTCCACTATCGTGTTTGCTCTTASCAGGTGAAGTGAGGACACCTTGACATAGAAGGAACCAAAGTTTTCTCAAAATAAATCAGAGAGATCAGAAGGCAATTTTATCTTTGCTTCATTCTGATTACACAGCATTTCTCAGTAAGATTGACAGGAAATGAGAAAACAAAGCTTTCGTGGATCAGGGAGATAAAATCTAGTAACATTTAACACTGCATCTACAGAACAACAGTTAAGAATCCACAAAATTATTTCYGGTCTTTCAGATGAAATATTAATGCAAGATGCACCCAGCAGATTGTGCCTAACCAACCAAGTAACTTTTAATTACATAATGACAAAATTTAAATGTATATTTCCCCAAATAGACATTTTAAAACAAGAACTTATAWAGTTAAACATTAACATGCTTAACTGGACCCTGCATTTTAACTGGCCCTGGTTTGTGGCAATCCCATAAAGCCAGAAAATAGTTTAAGTGAATAAACCCCTTGTTTCCTCCTGTGTATTCTGACTTTGAACAGAAGGAACAAGTTATACATCAGCGGTGAAGTATGAAAGAATGAACCTTTGTTTATTATCTGGGCTATGTCAGAAAACACATCACCTTCCCAGAGCAAGCAGGCTAAGTATGAGCTGAGAGCTGTGTCTGGCAAAGTGGGTCTCTTCCAAGAGACCAACACCCTACARAATAAGATGCCAGAGCAGATGCTGCATGTGCAGAAGCCTGGCACACGCTGTGGCTCCCTGAGCAATCACAGGAGGGCACTCAGCACAGTGGGAGCAGTCACCTTTTTCTCAGCTGGGCTGGCTCTGTCTGCAGGATCATCACTGCATTACAAGACCTCTGACACAGAGGCATCAGGCAGATATTGAAGATGAGCTAATGACTTCCCAGGGAAACATTCAGGCAGGAGTGGCAGAGGTACTGTTACAGATCAGAGGGAGGCAGAGGAGTCAGGAGAGACATGGCAGAGTGACATTTGGACCTCTTGTGGCAGTGTGTTGGGACAAGGAGCAGCCCAATTATTCCTCTGGAGGCTCAGGGAACAAGCCAGATGATAGAACAGTTGCACATCTGCTTTGCAGATGCCAATGTCTCTGAAAATGCCCTTTGACTGGCATGCAGACCAGAGAGTGTATTTCAGATATGTGAGCAGCACAAGACTTTCTGCTGTAATAATCTGGTTAATTCTTGCTGCAGGTGAGCAGAAAATGCTCAGGGGCCATTGTGTTCCTCAAAAATATGTACTGGTTTTGCAGGATTAATTCTACCTTATATTTACCATGGATTTATTCCTTAGGGCACACASGGATGGCCTGAAATCTCTCATATCATTACCTAATTCAAGGGATCAAAAGTGTCAAATTTAACCTCCCTGTTTATTTTGGTTTCTTGAGTAGTTCCTGAAGGGACAGGAATTGCTTTTCTTCCAAATGGAGTAAAAACAGAAAGCTGTTGGAATTCCAACAAAAACCAAACCAAACCAAACAATCTGACCAAAACCAAAAACCCAAATCAACAAAACCATCCCTTTTATCCTCAGTGTTCACTAATTATAATCAATGTGAAGTTAATTCAAAACTCAAAGCAAAACAAAAAAAAAATCAAAAACCAATTCTATTAGAAATATGCTCCCCAGTCAATTGCTWGCTTTTCAAGCTTTAGCTGTGTGGCAATTTCAGTACTTATGCAACCACCGAAGAATTTTCTAGGTCTGAGTTTTACTTGAGAAGCAGAAACTTCTCACCAACCAACCCCTTCAGGTCCAAGCCCAAGAACGTTTYGTCGTGGGGGTGGGGTTGGGGGGGATGGAATGAGCTTCCTTCACACCCTCAGCCCCCTCAGATGCCACCACTGCATCACGGAAGAAACTATCATGCACCTTTCTGCTCACTGCAGATTGAGTCAAGGACACTTGGAATGATCCGGGAGATGCTGCCTCATAGCACACAGCCCTTGCTGGAAGAAATCCCCTGGGGAAATCAGTTTATGGCAGATTTCATACCGTGCCRGGTTAACAGCATACGTATCCCTGTCCTTTCAGCACAGGTTGGAAGGAACGGTATTTGCTAAGGCTACAGAGCCAAAAAGCGTACTTTAAAAATACACGCTGTAGTCAGATGTCTGCTTGTAACATTTATGACTTGGCAGATTGACTYGCACATCAGGCACACATTTGATGGTTAATTTTGAGCCCTAATGCAGCAGAGCAGTCTTCTACCTGGCTGGTGTCTATCCTTTTCAAAAGGCAAAGGAGTGCATAAATTATGTTTAAAAAGAGGTAGGCATTTTCTACCCACAGAGTGGAGTCACTGTAGGTGGATTATTATCCAGGAATACCGAAGAGGCAAGAAGTCTGTGATTTAACCCATTCTTTGTAGTCTCCTTGCCTGCYGACAGTCTGAACTTAACCATATGATACAATTTTTCAGGAGGTTCTCCAGCACAGCGGCTGCATTTCAGGCAGCCAGCAGGAGTTAAAGCCCTAAAGAAAGGGTTTTATTCTGAAATAATACCAGCTAAGCCCTGTAGTAGCATCCAGTTGTCTCTGCTGATGTTGGCAACTATGAGGTTGTTCCAGTTTAGTCCCTCACCAGGCCCTTCACTATAAATGCCGTGTCTTAGCAGAACAGGATGAACTCTAAACCACCTTACAGATGACCAGCAGTATTTTGAAACCTATTTCTTCTGCAGTCTCTTTACAACTGGGAAAACAAAAAGCRATATTTTTCACAGTGCAAACAGAGACATTTCTACATTTCAGGATACAGGCATGATTTTTATCAGCACAAAATCAGCACTTACACAGCCACTGGCACTTACTCCAGTTGAGAACCTGGTCTTCAACACTGAGCTTAAAGAAAGCACTGTGAATTGTGATGAAGAAAAATGATCAGCATTGGGGCTGAGCATCCCTAAATTTCAGTGAYTTGCCTATAAATTGCTGACAGTGAGCATCTTCAGAAATAGGACCTGTAAGAATAGTCAAAAAAGGGGAGGATTTTTAAACATCGCAGTTGAGTTTTAAATTATCTTAGGCATCCCTGTTCTACTTCAACATTTAAAACTTATGCAAAGAGAGTAGTATTTAACTTGTCCGTAACAATTTCCAGAAATACAAAATACTTAACAAAAATTACTTAATCCTTTCATTATCACTCGTGAGATATGCAAGTATTCTTTCCGTTTTCTCACAAGATGTGTGATCTGTGGCACACAAAGATCCCACTTAAGAAATAAGTTAATTAGAAGAAATAATTAACAAAAATGAGAAAGAAGTTCTGCCTCCCCCTGCTTAAAAAAAAAWTTCACCAGACTCACCATTCTCAGTAGGTCTAAACAGGTCAAAAGCAATAATGCTAAGTCCAGGAGTATCTCTGCTGTATTGAGTTCCAATGGATGCTGCTCTAAAACCTGTTAATTCTTCCTGAGAAGGGTAGCAAAAGCTCAGTATTTTCTGGGCAGATGGGCATGTGTTACATCATCTTGGTCTTTTTCCATGGATACCCATCTTTATTCTCCAGCAAACATGAAAATATCTTAGAGTCACTAAGTGCCACCACCAAGGTGCAGGCAGGGATATGGTCTGGTCCCCATSTCCTCCTGACCACACACAGGGAGGAGGCCAAGAGCTGCTGGCCAGTGCAGCCTCCAAGAGAAAGACATCAGGCAAAGTGAGCCAGACCCAGCTCTTGAGAGGAGACAGGGGAGATATTTGCAATGAAAAGAAAATCTGTGCTGTGTTAGTCAACAGAGCTGTTCGTRCCCAAGGGCACAAATGAGAGAGGAATGCCACAAGAGGGAAGGGGAGTGTAGAAACACTTCTCAACGGCAACATAACACCTGCCCTTCCCACCTTCCTCCTCACCATCCTCTGAGGGTGCTTCCCTTAGGGGCTTGACCATTCTGGCTTGCAAGGTGCTACTGTTGCCAGTAGACTGAAATTCTTATCAGCACCATAGGGGCATTGGGCAGAACTTTCATCAAAGTCAGACATCTCATACCGTATAACAAAGAATACTAAAATGTACCAGAATGCCTTCACCTTCTTTCAGCAGCATGTGCATGGGATTGCCCAGTGGTCCAGTTTTAAATCCCAAACATGCAGGATCCCTTCACACTCCTAGGCTTGGTCAGAGCAATACGTCAGTTAATTAGCTGAGCTCAGCTATCATACTGAGAGCATTGAAGTTCAGGCTCCTTGCTAAACGGAATCTGGGCAAGGAGCCTGAATTTTCTGACTACCTTAAACTCTCTGTAAGAGCAGGTCTCTTCAATAAAGCACTGCTCAGCTCTTCCCTTGGAGTTCTTGAGTAGTTGTATTTTGTTTGATAGTTGACCCCAGTACTTGCTGGTATAGTTGAGCTGGAATTCTTATCTGCAATCTTGTCAGGACTGAAATTTTTATTCTGTAACTATATTCACTTTCCACCCACAAAAAAAAAAAAAATAAAAAAAAAGTGGCTATAAAGAAAAAATAATTTCCCAAGCTTTTGTAACACAAATTTCAGGGAATTATTTTAAGATAACACATGAATTAAGGGCACCATCAGCATAAAACTAAATTCTGTTTCAAGACTGCCAAATGGTACAGTTCAGGAATAGATRTAGAGATTTCCAAAACTAACATTTCTACCATGAAAAATTCCCACAAAATTCCYACAAAAATCYCCAGAATTATTTTGAAAGCATACTAMTGCCTTTGTTGTCCTGAGTGTTATTTATTATTTTCTTGGAGGAACACTAAGAGGGCCCCATTACAGGACAAAGCCATACTCATTTAAGTAGGGAGACTGAGCTAGTTTTCAATGATAATTAGGATCAGCAAAATAACCTTAATTTATATCGATACATACATCCATATACATATTTAAACTCTGAGAACTATTTCCTTCTTTTCTACAAATGTGGAGCCTAGCTGGAGAATAGGAAAAGAAGTTTTCTGCAGAAAACACAGGAGATCCTCTCCCAGCATTAATCTCTGAGACCCTAAGTCATTGTTTTTAAATTTAAAAATTCACTGTGATTGTTTAATGAGTTCTCCTACTCTTCTTGATACCTCAAMATGAACCAAGAGCAGTATATTTGTTTCTACAGGTGTGACTTATGAATAACTAAAAATCCCTACATATTTGTGAATATTTCTAAAGCATTCATAAAATAATTTCTAACACACTCCACAGACATCTGYGACCTTTAGTCACACAAAGGCCACAAGGGTCTTTAGTCTCCTGTATCAGAGCCCACCAATAAACCCAGCTGACCCTTTGCATGTTTCTAAGGTCATGGCCCTCCATGAGATATACCACCAGTAGAAACAGGAATTTAAATGCTGTCTCTCAATATCTTTAGCTTTTTCTCAGCAGAGTATTT
Organism: Malurus melanocephalus; assembly: GCF_030028575.1. Taxonomy (NCBI): domain Eukaryota; kingdom Metazoa; phylum Chordata; class Aves; order Passeriformes; family Maluridae; genus Malurus; species Malurus melanocephalus. The sequence continues at coordinate 1,030,424 of NW_026623338.1, read as the reverse complement.
TCCTATCATAAGAAGACAGAAACTAAGACATTACGTTAACACCCATGCATCCAATTTTAAATCCCATGCTACTCCAACACATTAAAATCAGTTTTCCCAGGGAGAAGGATAGTTTCCCCAAGGATGGCTGTCATCTTGGGTCTCACCAGTTTTCAGATCTCTTAGCTGACCTTTTTTTTTTTTTTTACCAATACTATAATTATTACTTTTTAAAAGATCTTTGGTCAAAGTCCAGCCCAAGAAAAAACAGATTGAGAATTAGATGCCACATTGCTCATGTAGTGCCCACAGATATTGGGACTTTCTCGGGAGACTGAGTTTGCACAACYATCATTCGTGCATCCTCTGTTAAGGGAAGCAAGTGGGGAAGCACAGCACAGTAAGGTTTTATCTGACTGGAGCAGGACACATTTGCAACCACAATACTGGGAGATCCTGTGCAGCAGCCTGGATGTTATCCATCTAATTTCAGTATCTAATCTCTCAAGACACTTATAATCTGACACTCAGTGGTGTGCTCCATCTTAGCTGATAGTGAAATCATTTAATACAAGTGGGTAGCAAAGTAGGTGACAAGCTGATTGATGGCAATATCTTCATTTAAACCTATATAACACCACCAGACAGAGGTCTAGAGCAGCTCAGGAGATCTGCCTGTATTTGTTGCCATCCATGCAAGTTTATCATGCCAGAGAGTGGCTTATACAATCTACTAAATCATTTTCCTAAAATGAACGTGAGCTACCTCAAGCCCATCAAAGCAAAGAGTGTCAGCATCTCACAGGATACTCACCAGTGAGATTACAGTGAGGTTCATCATTTCTCCCTCCTGCAGTCAGAATCTTTTGCAYTGCCTTATAGTAACCAAAAGGAATGCTGGCTCCATGAAGCTACCTGCACTTCAACTGTGACCTCAAGTGCCCCAGGAGCAGAGCTGGTGCTGTCTGACAAGCACCAACACTGCCTGTGCTTGGGGTCACGACTCTGTCCTGCACGTCCTGCAGTGGGAATTTGACCCTTGGAGGTGAATTTGGTGTCCACCATTTGCTACAAATGGATGAGGGGTCCAGCAAGCACAGATGAAAATAYGGCAATGCTCCTGCTCTGGTTCCTGCACATTAAGATAAAGTGTGGAAAAATCTTTGCCTCTCTGTTCATAGAACTCCTGCTTGGAGAGCCCAGAGGGCAGACTGGATCCCACAGGGAATCCCTAAAAAGTCCRCTCTTGATGAGTCTGCAGCCAAAGCCTAAAGGCAGGTTCATGTAAAGGAAAAAAGGCTATATTGAGTTTAGGGAAAAGAAATGCTGTTCCTTCCCTTTTTTAAGGGCCTTAAGCACATCAGGTTCACAATCCATGCCTACTTTTCTCCATCCATTAAGCACAGCTGCTTCTAAGGAAAGCAATGGGAGAAGAGTCCCTGTCCACCCTCTGTATTGCCATGCAGACACAACCTGACTACAGCTTCTGCAGCCACAAAACCCCTCAAATCCAATGGGTTTTTAAGTCTGTAGCCAACCTATAGTTCTGCCTTAAGGAAAAAGATGTGAGGAAATTAGGGCTTTTTCACTTCCATCAGCACTCTCATGGAAACAGAGCTCAGACACGCTCAGACTCACTCTTCAGACCTGCACAARAGCATCTGAATGCATACTAATCTATTTCCTGTGGAAAAAATCAAAACACATTCCCCTTATTTCATTAAAGAGTACTAGAGGTAGTGGCTAATTCTTTCCAAATTCTTTCATGCTTCATTCAAGGTCAGCATCCTGGGCCTATTTCTTAATCCAACAGCAGCACAAAGACAAGCTTTCAGTAAAACCTGCATTGTCCAAGGTGTTCCAATGTCCACAACMAACAGCATTTCCCTACAAAAGGCTGCATTTACATTGTTTGCAATGAAACTGTGACATACCAGCATTTTACACGCTTTGAACAGCAGGGATAAGATGAAGAGAATTTTATTGCCCGTGATTGCCTTTCTTAATGAAGGAACTTTGTCTCTCCTGGTGCCATGTGTTGTTGCAGTTTCTGTGGTAACGACTGATTGCACAGAGAAAGAAGTGGCAGCAGAGAAGTCAGTGTAAATTGCTGGCAAGTAAACAACAGCTACCTTCAAGTCTGGCTCACATATATACCTTTTCTGACTCAGTTTGTGATCCATTTCTGCAGGGTAATTKTTAATGCCTACAGTATTTATTATTTTAATTTGGAAGCTGTTGAGCAAATGTCCTATGTGACATRCTTTAAATGTCATACTTTCCCAATACACAAATGCAACTTCTAATTTAGGATAAAACCCCTCTGATTTTTTCCATATAGCAAAACTAATTCTTTAGAAAATCAGATGTGAACTCACTCAATGAAAACCACAAAGCAGAAAACATAAAAGTACAGAGTATAAAACATATGCACATGTATAGTAGCAAATAGAAGATGACATGATATGAAAGATAAGGTCGGGTAAAGCTTTTTTCGAAACTRTTTTCCTGAAGGTTGTTGTATGTTAATCTCAGGGAGCAAAGCATTTCAAGGGACTGCAATGAAGTAACAAAGAAGWTCAGGCTTAATAGTTTTCATTTTAAAAAACAGTTCATATTCAGAGTTGAGGTTTCAGTAACCATACGTAAAACCTTTAAAATAACTCAGGAAATGCCTTCAGAAATCAAGACTGCAATGAYTGGTGCCATTTCTTTCACTACCCACATCTAATCACACCCTACTTCTCCAGAAACACATTCTCAAAATGGAAGCAGCTTCTCAAGCACCAAGTTGTGTTTCTGGTTTACTGAATTCCTACAGAGTACTGAAGTTTCATTGAGTAGAAAGTAAGGCATCCAGACAAATTTGTTTAGTCATGAAAGGAACAGAAGAATGGAAGACAAACAAGTTGCAAGAATGGAAACTCCTGAACTAGTTTTCTGCTAGCTTCTCACAATCCACATATGCTTTCTGAAATGTGTTTGTCTTGACTAAGATACAGGACTAGCTCCTTAAAAAAAAAAAAAGAAAAGGGTCACAGTCATTCATTTCTTTCAGTCCAACTCTGTAGAATGTTCCTTAATGCAGAGGTTTCAGGCTACCATAACCACAGCATTCTCCACTAAATTACTTTCTTACCTGAAGGATAAAAGCGATACCAAATATTGCATAGAAATATGTTGACATATACCAATGACTTGGCAGCCCAAGTCCCACTGCAGTCAATAATAGATTTACACTGGCAGAAGCAAGAAGGAGTTATTTCTGGAAGTTGCTTGATGTACTGGTTGCATGGCTGAAAATAAACAGCCCCAGAAGCATATTTTGGGCTCAAAACCCTCAGTTGTTCTACTGTTAGGCCTGACCATGGCAAAGCTGGTTTCACTTGGCTGTGGCACCCAGGAGCCGGGGTAATGGAGGTTTCCAGCTCGTCCTGGAGCACTCAGACTCAGCAGTGCTACAGCTGCATTTCCAGCTGTTACAGCACATTCTTTAATATTACATGACTTCAGTTTCCGAATGGAGATGGACCTTGAGTTGCTTTTCACGGGGGAGTTCTCCTGAGCAGTGCTGCTCTTTGGCTTTTAGCATTTCCTTTCACAACAGGCAAGAGCTATTCCCGTCACCTCCTGGCTGTTTGTCGTTGCTCTCCAACGTCATGTCAGGCTGTCACACCAGGACAGCCACAGAGCTGCAAGCACTTTGAGTCAGCACGGCTTCACAGCGAGGGGGATGGCCCTGCAAAGGCAGGAGCAGCCTCCCCTCCCAGGGCAACAKCTGCTCCGACAGGGGCAACCTCAGGTCACCCAGAGCTGCTCTCACACCAGAGTCTCCAAAGACAGATCAGCACAATTGCAAAGGCAAGCAGAAAAAAAAAGCAAAACCCCAAAGGCCACACTAAAGATGTCCCCCATGGGACATGTTTTAATCAATCAAAAAGACATATCTGCCACATGTCAATGGCTTTCATTTCTCCTTGCTGTAGSCTCTCCTTCGTCTCTCAGTAGTTCAGATGGTCAAATCTGAACCCAATCCACTTTCAGTTTGGGCCTGTTCCTACTCAGGATTTTTGGATACCTCTGTGTTTGAAGGTACCTAGAATCCAATCCATGTCCTTGAAAAAGGACGGTCAGCAGATCCAGAGGCCTCAATATGAGTGAAGAATTCCATGCTCAATTCAGGCACCCATTTCCATGAAATGTTATTATCTGGCAGATGCTGACAGACAGTGCTTAAGGGATCTGATGAATACTGAAGGAGAATTTTAAACCATCCTAAAAGTACTCTGTGCTTAAGTTTCAAAATTTAAGTAATAATTGTTTYAAGAGAAATTGTTACCTAAGTTAACAAATTCCATTACAGATTTGTCCTTTTGAGAAAGGATCCTCTAGTTAATTTTTTTTTATTGCCCAACAACTTAACATTGATATTTCCTAAACAAAGATAGGAATATCCACTCTTTTACAAATGGCCCTCTCTGATTCTATGGAAATTAACAGCATTTTWAAAAAAGAAATTAATGTAATTTCCAGGTTAACTACAAATTTGCTAATTATTTAGCCAGCATTTCAGTATATCAAGAGAAACACAACTCCCTGCTTTTATCCAGTTACAAGGGAAATATCTCTCATTGCTTGAGTAGATAAGCCAATACCTACACTTTGCTTTAGGGGAGAAATATTTTTAAATTATGATTGGCTAATATTTAACCCAGAATTAAAAGAGTGGTAATATCTATTCTATTTCTCAGACTTAAATAATATTAAATAATATTAAATAATATTAAATAATATTAAATAATATTAAATAATATTAAATTATAAGACTACTAGTCCAAAAAGGAGAAGCAGGCAAAAAGGAGAAGCAAAGTATGTGCAAAACAATCAGACATTTCAAGACACATATTAATGCCATGGGTTTAAACATTTCCCCATATAGTAATTGCACCACTCTTGGAGATCAGCAAGCATTTCATTATTGACTGCAGTGGGAACAGAACCTCACCTGTATTCTGTCCTCCACACTTAATCAAACAATTCATCTGGTATTGACAGATGTCTGAGACAGCAGGACTTTTATGCTGCACCRATGCTAAATACAGCAATTGGCAGCATTGTCTCTGGCCAAGTAAATTTAGGCCATCAGAGACAGTGTTTCTGTAACTACTCCTGACAGGAAGAATTAATTGTTTAATCATTTTCCCGGGATTTAAAAACCTGTATTAATAATTTGCACACTTGTAAACTGAAAGAAAGATTGGTGCCAATGTTTACTTATGATCTTGCCACAATCCCGTAGTAGTCTAACTTTTCCTTAAAATGTAGACGTTCTTTACATTTTTTTGTGATTTATGAAGATGACAATAGCATCCCCAAAGCCTTTCTGCTTAACATCTTCATAACATCCCCAAAGCCTTTCTGCTGGTCTCCCCTCCTTCTTAAGATCAGAGTTGTGTAGGGAAGAAAGGTCCTCAGACCGGCGCTGGTGAGGAACCAGCAGAACCTGTTCATTGACCATCCCTTCCTGATGCACTCAGCGAGTGACCACCAGAAAAGGAGGTGCTGCTGGCTGCCTCTGACCACCTGCCCTCGGAGAGCAGTGCCAGGGCACAGGGACTCCCCCTGCCCTCCTGTGGGCAGCTCAAWAACAAACAAACACTCGAGTGTACTAAAGACCTGTGATTTTTTTACTAAAGACCTGTGATCTGCCTTTTTTCCCGTGTGGATGGGCACTGATCACAGCACAGTCCCCCCCCCCCGGTGCTTCTGGCTTAGGCAACTGTTTCTTTCAGAGAACACATTCAGTAGAACAGCGCATTGATGGCCGAGGTTTCGTGTTTCTGTTTATCGGGGAGGATTCTGGCTAAAAACAAGCCTTGGATGCCAAGAGATCTATATAAAGAACATGGCCCTAGTGATTAGGTCCTAGGATGTGGCATGCAAAACACAAACAAACAAACAAGAGCAAGAAACAAAGATGCGGATTTATGATCCAAACCAAGAAGCCAAGAGTACTTGTGGAGATTCCCATAGCAAAGGAAGAGGAATGAGTGAGAACACAAAGTACTACAAAAACTGTCAGTTATTTAAGGCAGAACTGGTAAAAATGAATTGGAAAGTTTCCAAAGAATGACTTTTTGCTTTATTATTTATAATGGCAACTGCTTTGTATAAACTACCTTACACAATTGTTTTTGCCTTCACCCTGATTTATCTTACTTTCCTTGACAGATTCTGCCAGAAGTGTTTAAATAATAATTTGATGTGCTGCATGCAGATTTTCCTGTCTTCCCTCCGCCCTCACACGCATACAACCCAGCAGTCTCACTGCAAATCACATAGGGATACACCAAGCAGCTTCTCTACATAAAAGATGTTGCTTTGCTTTCAGACAGAAGAGGTTTGATTTTTTTGAATGTCATCCAGAGACACRAGAAATTAAGGGGGAAAAATAAATACATTACCACTATGATGCTTAAAGATTCCTTAGGGATACTCTCCACTTCGCATTCGCATTCTCTGCTTCATCTGCATTCAGAGCTCTGAGAGTACCAGAAAAAGAGCCAGACAGGGAGAACAGAACTGAGAAGAGTAAAACTGGTTAACAAAGAGGCCTTTTGAGTACATTGCCCCAGTAAGAAATTTTTTTTTTTTAAATTCATGCACACAGTATTTTCTAAAATGCTTTGCAGTGTTTGAAAAATAATATTAAAAACCAAGGAGATTGGGACGGAACACAAAGATACATAAATTCAATTGAAATATTAGTTCAAATTCAATCTGAAATCAAAAATCAGAAAAGTACATAGAGGAAGAGACAAGTGACAGGAGCTGCAGGAGCTGATAGTGATGAAAGTTGTGGAACAGCTGAGCCTTAAGTCCATTTTAGAGCAGCCAGAATAGGCATGGGAATAAACTTCACTGGATGGGTTGGAGTGAGATATGAGACATCTATTCATAATTTTGCTGGAGTTGACAGTAAAAGGAAACCACAAGCTTGTTCTTTTAAACAGAGTGGGCACAAAAGGACCTGTCCAAATGTTACATGCAGTTTTTTCAGTTGTGTGCTCAGATTCCACACGTGTGTTTCCCCCAATTAACTGAATTAAATTGGTTGGTCAGGGTCTTTATTTGTCCGTAGAATAACATTCAGACCAGACATTTGCTTTTTGCATTATTTTTTGGATTAAGATTTTCTAGGATGGAAGAGATGCCAGATCTCAACGTGGCACTAATTCAAGTAGGACAACATGGTACTTTCATACACACCACCTGTTAACTGAAGTCTTTCAAGCTTATGGGCAAGAGTTAGCAACTTGACTGTTAACTTGTGTGGCGTTTTACCACAAAAATCTTCTTTCCCTGTGTCCCCTCTACGAAGCCATGAATTGCAGATACCTCCAAAGTCCCTTCAGCTAAGAGCTTTAAGTATATTTGAGACCGCAGCACACTTGAAAGGTCATTATTTATCACCATTCATCAAATAGGAAGCAATTAACTTTTAATGGAAAAATCAAGTCAATACATCAAGAGGTTTTTTTTTTTGTTTTTTGGTTTTTTTTTGACATGCCACAGCTTTATAAACTGCTGGGAGAAAATGAGGCAGCCTGTAGGGAAGCAGGAAACCTTATATTTAGTGCTGAGGAGAATCCTAACAGGTCTCTCTTGTGTTGTGGTATGTAAGGTAAAACACAGCCAGATAGTACAGCAACATTTAAAATCACTTAGCTCAAATATTTCCCTCTCTTGCACAGCCTGGTTTCCTTTTTTCCAAATATTTGCAGTGAGAGTTCATTTTCCTTCCTGCTTACCCTCTCGCTGAACAAAAATAATGCTAGCAAAAGCACACTGCACACAACCAAAATGGAAAAACAGCTAACAAATATAAAGTAGTCAGAATGAACCAGGGTGCTTTWATCTCATTCTGATTTAACAAAGTTGTTTTGTTTAACAATTATTCTACATTCTTCGGAAAAAAAAAGGAAAACCAGAGTGAGACAGAGCTACCGTGCTGCTTCCAAGGAAGCAATTTATTTACACAAATCTCCTTTGAATAACATAGGAGAAAGAGTCCTGTAGCTTTTCCCCTCTTAGGATATTCCTTCCTAGATGAAGTGCTTTCAGAGGGATGTTAACCTGCAACATGGACATAAAGTCCTCCYGCCTCAGGCCTGGCCCCCAGGCCTCTAAGTCATTAATGTCTCCAGAGGCAAAGGCTCTCCAGGAAGGTTGTGTTTCTATCAGCTTTGCTCCAGACAGCCCCTACAACTCTCTGTGGGGACAGGGAGAGGAGGAGAGAGGGAAATGCTCCTGCATGTTGGGATATGACAGCTGCTGATGCAGATGTAAAGAGACCCAGGCAGCTCGGGGACTGCCTGACGCAGATGGAGGCACTGAGCATTCAGCACGTGCCAGACRAAGGGGATGGACACTCAAATGTTCCACAAATGCTCTATCAGAGGGAACTGGAGATACTCCAAACTCTGCTGATACTCCCCCAAGACACGATGTGAAAAGCACATTCCTGCAAAATGGAAATCACGCTCCTGATTCCTCCTGGCTGGGGAAGGAAGGAAATACCAGATACAGAGTGAGGAAGCTTTTCCTGTCCTAAAACATCAGAAATTAAAGTATAACAGAAATCCCTCTCTTACCTGGGTCATTGAGGGGGTGTGGATCCTGGGTCTAGCAGTCATCCAGAAGGGCAGATGGATATAAACATAAAGAATTACTCTAGCAGCCACCTCGGACCATAGGATGGAAAGGTTYAAAAGCCAGAACCAGCAGTGGACAACCATACTCCAGAGACAGGCACTCACAAAAGATGGCTTCTGGAAGGGGGCACAGCTATTATTAGCTGTAACAAAAGAAGTCTTCTCTGCTGCATCCCCCAAATCCAGCTGTCCTACCATCTTTGACACTTTTACATGTCTGTCACCCCAGAATAATATTTTTGGGACAGGATGGAAATAACATGATGCTCTATTTTCTAACCACAAGGATAAAAACGATGCAGAACTCAGATTAATTCTCACCAGGATCATSTAACAAAACATAGCAGCAACAAAACATTTCTTAGTCCCTCTTTATGTGTTGCAGAGAACATTTAAATTGGGGGCTGTGCTAATTTGGCTCAGGGTTGACAATTTTGCCACAGACATCACAGAATAATTTTTTTCCAGAACTTGCTTTTGAAGGGACAAAATCCTGAAAATACTTTAGGGAGAATTTTTTGACACAAAAGGAGAAGAAATTAATTAGGAGTGAGATCTCTCTTCCTTTGAATCTAACAGGAAGTGATGTTTTGGGAATAAAAACCTCTGCAGTATTTCATGGATGCTCTGAATTCTTAGATTAGCTGCAAAGATGGGTAGGCAGTCAAGTATGGAGAAGTGAGTACTAATGGTGATGGCYGGACCAGCTGGGTATGAACCACAACTGAAAATGCAATTTTGCAGTGTTTTGAGCTACGGTTTGAGCTACTATGGTCCCAGCCCTTCTGTAGTGAGTGGAATAAGGATCTTAATGGATCTGACTGTGTTCTCACACTACTATTACCATGGTCACTGCATTAATTTTAGATTATTGCCTTACTGATTTACAGCGACTCCCAAGAGATCAAAACCAAACCACTGATCTCCCTTATCCTTCCCTTCTTATATCTTASTGCCAGAGAATCCATAAGAGCTAGTCAGATTTAGCCCTTCCATAATTCTACTAAGTTCTATCTGAAAGCTCTAGCGTAACATGAAATTTGGTCTTGTTTACTGTATTTAAAGTTCTAAAGAGATTATTCTAAGCTTAGCATAAATCACTATGGAAGAAAGTCTGCACGCAAGAGTAGGGATTTTCAGGCCACTTAATGACTTATCTGTACTCTCTGTTTCATTCTAATGAAATTATGGAAGCGCTCTGACCCTCTGAAATGTCTTCAGTACCAAAGAATCATTATTAAAGATACATAACTGTGATRTTACAAAAAACCCAACCCTATGTCCCTTATCTTTCATTTCTAAAACTAACATCAGTTCAATGTAGTCCATAAACTTGACAAAGTATTACAAATCCACCAATGTCCATAGGAAGATTAGCACTAATTGGTAGTGATCTTCGAAAAGCAATCAGTTCAGAAATGTTAAAAGAAAACTATAAAGTGGCAACTTCCCACTAAGTCCTGGGAAATATCTTTGCTAAGCAGTTGCACTATATAGAGAGAGGGGAACAAAAAAATATGACCCCAATCTAGCTAAGGGCTCAAATAGCTTAAACCCATTTGAACTGGGCATCAAAGTTATTTGCTCTTCAGAATTAAACATGTAGTTCTTGCTTAGCTGGACTAAGGACCAGAAATGGGAGACGACATATCTCTCCTTTTAATCTTGAAAACTGCTTAGTTGTATGTTGGTGATCCAAATAAGGCTTAATCTTCAGTTCTTTGGAAACTGAAAAAACCTTCTTTTTTGCAGTTCTCAGTTTTCTCACATTAGCCCCATAGTACAAGACATTATGCCTGGTGCTTGCTGGCATAGCTGGCCCAGGTGCCAAGCATGACATTGCAGACTCAGCATCTGCCTCCTCCTTCCCAAAAGCTGAGACTGCTTCAAGCTATCACAGACAGACAGACGAAACTCAGGAGTCCTCCAGTCCACCTCTGTCAGCGAGGGGTATCTGTGCTCCCACATGCACCCCACAGCTGGGTCTGCCCAGCTGTGCCCAGCTGGCCTTGCCAGTCTCACAGGAGTACAACCCCTTTCCTGTAATTCTTACCAATAACCTTCTTCTAGAGCTTCTGAAAGATTTGTCTCTTCTTGGGCACCATTACATCAATTAAAGGACAAAGCTCTATGATGGATCCCTTCTCCCCATTAAAGAGACAGTGAGCATTTAAGAAGACTTTCTGATCCCAGTCAGATGAGAAGATATTCAACAGTTTTGAAAAGCTGGTTCATTTTTAACCAGATACCATCTTGTATCACTAAGAGCCCTGAAATCCAAATAAGAGAAACATTGCCTGAAGTGGCATTCTATTCTGCACTCTTGACTTTAAAGGAAGGCWTTCAGGATCCTATAGTTAGTTCACTGTATCCCTTTCTTATCTGGCAATTAAAGGAGGATGTTTCCCACTATGTTCATTTTATCGACTATTTTTCCCCTTTCAGAAGCCTGCAGTGAAAGACAGGTTCCACTGCAGTCAGTGAATCACTCAGTCATTTGAAGCTGGGTCAATTCACATCTTCTTGGGGCTAAATTAATGTAAGGAATATGTAAGGATTGCATGATGGTGTGGCTCCTCTATAGGAATGTGAAAATTCAGGGCTAGTGATAGGCCTGAAATTCTGGTTGCACCCTGGTAAATATTTCATACAAAATGCACACTTTGTTCTCATCTCTAGCACTGAAACATCATTTATCTGCTTATTCTTAAGCACAGGAATATTGGTGTTCTTACAAGAAGATTTCAGTATATTACAACACTGTAAAAATCACTGARATGCAATAACATTGTTGCACATTTATTGCCTCTAACCAACTCCATAAAATGTAAGCTTTGCTTCCCTCCAAGGGTTTTGGGAGAAAGCGGATCCTCACTCCACAAAGTGTTATTTGCAAAATGCTCCTACCTTGCCAAACCATTAGATGTAAACCTTTTTAAATAGTGTACAGGATATCATAAACCCTAGCTAGGCTTTGAATGACTCCACATCTCCATTCTTTCCCTTTGGAGTCATACAAGTGCTATTTAAACATGATACATGTTTTAATACACTATCATTACTTCATATCTTTAGTCAATTATTTCCCAAGCACAACCAAAGTAAWCTTTTTCGCTTAGCATTAAAGACTTGGAGACAAGGCTGTTACAAAGGAAGAGGATCTGCCTCAAGAATAGCCCAAGATTTTCTAGATAGCCCCAGAGGAAGGGTGAGGTGAGCAATGGGGTCTGCAAGTCAATTAAACCACTTGAAATCCACAGAATTACATTAATTTTAATGGTAAATTACTGTGCATTCACTGGATTGGCCCACAAAATAATTTTTTCCTTATGACATATTTTTACCTCATCCCTTTAATGACAAAAAGAAAGAAAAGTAGGAAAACCTCAAGTCCAAATCATTTAACTTTTAAAGCTTGACATTTAGCAATATCATTTTGCTTCCAGGTTCCACATTTAAAGCTGCAAGGAAGCACACCTACTTTTATCAGGGAATCCAAGAGATTTATGCTTATTTATGCAGAGCTCTAACACACAAAACACAGCTGGCAGGATTTTAATTTCTATCAAATTCAAATCACGAGTCCCTCCAGCCCGATTTAGCATCAGTACCAAGACCTGCTTTGAACYCAGTCAGGACTACAAAATCAACAACAGCATCTGGTAGGAAACTTGAAAACCCTGCTATTCAAAAGGTAAGAAAAACCCCAGTCAATTTCAAAAAGATTAGGAGAAATATCTTATCACTAATATTTGCTTGGCTTTCAAAGAGAAYACCCTGCTCAAAATCCATTCACTTGGCAGACCAGAATTGCCTAGATGCAGTTCTCTACTGCATAAACTTTACATTTTTAGACTCTTTTAATTACTTTGATTTAGACAAAATGAAGCCACTTAAGACCTGGCAGAAAATTACCCAATTAATATTTCCCTTCTCATCAAGTCAAAAGATTAATTATGCATTCTAATAAAGGCTTAAGGACTTGTTTCTAACAGCTGCTGACCATTTTCATCTTAAACCAAAAACTCCTTTAAACACATGCTTAACTTAATTGCCTAAAAAATCCTTCCAGAGTAAATGGTTCTATTGATAGTCCTAGGAAGTTAAGCAGAGGAGATGGCCAGAACCTGAGTGCTAAGAACCTGGCAGACAAAAAAAAAAAAA
>NW_026623338.1:995203-1017532 GCF_030028575.1 Malurus melanocephalus | reverse complement strand
AAAAAAACACCAGAACCCCAAACAAACAAAAAAACCAAACCCAAACCTTAAAAAACAAAAGAAGGAGATTAAAGTGCCTACCTGGAAAACTTAATAAGGTTGGCAAAAATGTTTCTCATGTTTCAACACATTATAGTATACAACACGAAATCAGCAAATTAACATMGTTTGTGTTGCAACCAAGAATAAAATAAATTAGCTGGTGGAAAATAGGATAACAGAGCAACCAACACCAGCTAGTATTGCTAAAGACATGAGATTTGTAAAAGGCTTGGACAAATTGTGAAGTAATTTTATAGCCATGAGTTGAATGAGACTGATGTTTTCTTTAATCTTAATGGCAGYTACTTTTCAAACAAAGAGTATATACAGTCTTCCTTCTAATTTGAACAGATTGAGCAGGACAAACATATGATGTTCTGCTCAACCAGGAATTCAGGGATTGCATTTCAAGTCCAAAGCTTAAGTACTCTTATGTGCTTTTACAAAAGAACAGCTGGTTAAAAATAAACAAATAAATGAACAAACCACAATACAAACCAAACAACTTTTGGCAAATGTAGTTTTGCACGAGCTGTTGGCAGGTAGGTAGCAGTTGTAATCCTGACTTTGACAGCCTTCAGCTCTCTTCAGCAGATTAGAAATKTTAAAAATATGGGACATTTTCTTTTCTGTCCTTTGATTTCCATGCTATAAAATGAAGATAACTAATCTCTGTAACTTCCCCATTAATAGAGAGGCTAGGGCTTTTAAGCAATAATAAGCTTTAAATGTTAGACAATTTCTATGCATTTATGGTTTCAAGCTCCATTGAAACAGGGCTGAAACGAACCTGAACCTTGGGATTTTACCAGTGATGCCTTGATAAAGCCAGAAAAAATAAAAAAAAMCAAAGTCATTAAAATTTATTTCAAAACCCTGCCAATATAATCAAACAAAAAACAACATTGAAGAATTAGTTTGTAGTATCTTGATCCAGCCTTGTGCTTTCAGTGTTTGCAATACATTTGAATTAGGAAGAAAATAGCTTCCTCTCTTCACTCTCCTACGCTGGATTCATTTACTGAGCTTCAGCATGGCATGGGCTTATCCAAGGCTCTTGGTTTGTGTTCTGGTATTTCTATTTGCTGCTGGGTCGTTTGGTGTGTGTTCAAATACTGCTCAGGGGATCCAACCTCAATGGAAAATGGCAAAAGCCTGAGATACAATTGTGGAATTTTGAATTGACCCTTGAAGGCACAAAAGTATTTTACACCACTTGTTCTTTAAGGATCTTAAAACTCATGGAAATCATTTTGGTTTATGTTAGGACTGTATACTATCCACTGCTCTCAGTAGCTGAAGATCTACCATAATTCCTCTGGAGAGTGTTGCCAGAGAAGAGTTGCRGTTTTCAGCTGCTGAAATTCAGTAGTGTTCAAATATGAAAGTTTAGCTTAGGACCCATGTGAAATGCAGACATGGGTCACAATATCCACATCTCCTTTCTTAAGCACCGAAATGGAAAGAATGACAAATCAGACTTGGCATCTCCAGACCCACCTTTAACTGGGGAAGTTTTCACATGAATAACATTATTCTGTCACATAACTGGATGCAATCTAAACTACTTTCCTGGGTTACAGAAAATAGAATATGTGCAGGAAAGGAAAATCATTTGAATTCACTGTAATGACTAAGTCTGGGCTGAGTTCCAGTCTCATTAAAATCAGAAAACCATGGTCCAATCCAATATGTTGGCAGAGACATATGAGCAATAGAAAAGTCCCTCCCTGCTCTCCTTACCTTGACATTCACATGTGAAGGCAAGGACAAATGTCRGTATTGCCCCACATATAAATATTGTGAGAGGGACACTACAAATGGGGTGGCATAAAGATTTGTAACTGATGGTCAAAGAAAGCATCAGGTAGCTCTTCTGCAGGTGTGTGGAGTTAAAAGGTTGTTTGGCTTGATAGGTTCTATTCCAGAGGCACACTGTCTCAGTGACATGCACAGCTTCAGCCTTTTGGGTATGTGGGAGTTTTGGGTTTAGTTTTAAGGTCTTTTTGTTTGATTTCTATTAATGAATATAGGATACAGTGGGGGAATATGGKCAGAGTGTGACTTCAAGGAAAACATGAGCCTCTAAGGATGCTTTCTTTCTTTCTCAGCTCAGGAAAATGCTGGTGTCCAGCCACTGGACTATTTGCAAAGAATAGTATTCACACCTAGAGGACGTTTCCCACCCACACTTGTATGGTAAWAAAAGAACTTGAAATTAACGTGATCAAGTGATCGATGGCTACTTTTCCTCCAYAAATAGCATCGATCTTAAAAGACAGTTGCTTCCTCAATGCCCTGCRCTGAGAAAAGATATCAGCATAAGAAAGTTGGGCATGCTTTGTGTTGCTCGTCTCTGAGTGGAGATCCCTGATGAATTCTGACAGATCAATGTTACTGCAACTTGTCTGGTTGTGAAGTTGCTATGGAATATCATCACTTCAAAGAATCTAACACAATTACTATCACTATCCTAATTCATTTTCTTATGACGTGGATTTGCAATGCAGAAGAGCTTTTGATAATTGACCTTTAACTAATGTGAAGGAAAAACTGGTTTGCTTAGTTGTTCTCCTTTCATCTAGCATTCAGAGTCTTTCTCCACCTGCAAACAATACTTTTTWAAAAAGTAAAATTAAGATGTCAAAGAGTTTCTGATACAAGTGAAAAGATCCTTTGAAAGACAATCCTTACAGATGTAGCTTGCACAGAGCACTTGCCATTAATATCATAAACTTGCAGCTGAAATTAGAAACAGTTTTAACATGCAAAAGGAATCCATAGATCAAACACTACAAAGGAGAAGAACATAATGTAGCTTTCAAACAGATGTAGATGGAATTGACAGAGGAGAGGTTAACTCAGGTGAGAAACACAAACTGAGGGGAAGTAAGATCAGGCCATACAACTCAAGGGRGCTTTTTTATTATCTTCTTTATCTGGGCCATCTTTAGGCGATTATTTTTCTGCTACTGCTGAAAAAAAAGAGGGAGAGGGAAGTATTGCTTGTATGAACATGATCTTTGATAAAACTCAAGTGTATGTAAAATTATTCAGCTAGAAGTCCAAAATTGTTTTGAAACACTTAAGTGATTTGAATCTGTGAGACTAATAAGAGATATTGCACTTATTGCATTAAAGGGAATATAGAACTTGGTTGAAATTCAAATGACAGAGTTGAGATTAGAGGAACAACCTCTATTTGGAACAGGGGAGCTGGTAAAAATCACTGGTTTGTCAACAACATTTATCATCTTTGCTCTTCCTTAGGAATAGGAGAAATGTCCAAGAGCTATTCTTATTCTGCTCTCCAGAGCAGATAATTTCTAAGCCATGCTGCAATTTTTTACCTTTATGGTCTGGGGAAAAATATTTCCAATTCTCATTTTATCCAGAAATGAGGGATCTCTCATAGGAATTACAAATATTTGGCCTAAAAGTTCAAAAGCTCTTCCCATTCTGGAGCAGAACTTTTATCAGATTTGCAAGATCTTGATTCCACCACCCCCTTACAGTCTACATGCTGCCAAGATTTGCCTTTGACTAATCCTGTGGTTACCATCAGYAGAAGCAGCTGTAGCAGTCAGAGGGTGGGGGCCCATCTTGAGCCACACCAATTGCAAAATTTCTCCACGCAGAAAAGCAAGGACAGGGGCAAAAACATCAAGGTGAAAAATAACAGTTAGCTGAGAAGTAGTTATAAACTTACCTAAGGGGAAAACCCAGGCATTTATAGGGGAAATAGATACATTCTCTTTTCCTGGAAAATGGCTTAAGTCCTGAATTTACAGCAAGACTTCTGCAGCTCAGCTGCTGTGTTGTTAGCTCCATGAGAATGATGAAACTGCTAGACTTGGGTGACATTAATGGAACTTCTAACCCAATAAAACACAGCTATTTTTGAGGATTTTAGGAGGCACCTTTACTGGGTAGCTCTGGAATATATTGCATTCTGTTAACACTGGGTTTTAACTGAATTTCGTTGACGCCAGCCGAGTGAGTCAAATTCATTCTCAATGCCTTGTGCAATCCTATCTTTCAGGCTAAARCAGGGAAAATAAACAGCCAAACACAGCAAAGAGAAAAGTGGGGAAACAGTGTAAAAATAATGGATAACTGCAAATAGAAAGCAACATTAAAATATTATAGCAATAACTCTATAGGTCTTTTCAATAAAACTTGCTCAGTAATAACCYACTTCTCCAAAGTTTTCAGTGGTATCTTCTCTTCAGAACAGCTGTGCAGAATCTCCCYCTCCACCTCTTTGAGGCTGGTTGTTGGCTGTCATGAGGCATGGCAGCAAACCCGCTCACCACATGCCAGCAGCTGTGGGTTGTGCGCTGCCATGGCCGGTCCATCTGCCACCACCACCCGTGCCAGCACAAAGGGCATCATGGTACTGCGCTGAACAAAAACCCAGAGGAAGGAAATACTTCCAAGCAAAACATTCCCGCTTTCAGTGCTCCTCTTTGCTTCCTCATCAGTGTTCAGTTCTCCATCTGCCCTCCAGGGATGCTATGGCAAACAAAGGGAAAAATGAACCCAATGCAACATACGGGAAACCACTGCCAAAAAGGCTTTCTTGGGTCATTTCCATTCTTCCCCTGAGAGAGGAGGGTGAGTAGATGTGTTCAGTAGTCTKATGCTTCAGGTCTAAATGAAGGTACACCACAAGAAACATGGGGAGGGATTGAAGCATGTCCTACTGTCTCAGAATCCAAAGAGCAGCAGCTTTACCAAAGCTGGAACACAGCAATTTTTCTCTGCCCCAAATTGAGAAAGAGGGCACTAATATGGGTTACATGAAGTCATGGAGCTTGATTAAAGAGGGGCTGTTGTGTAACGTGGCAAAAAACCCAAGTAGACTGCAAAAGCAAGAGTCAAAGGAAGCACCAGTAGAATTCCCACCAAGAACTGAACTACCATATAAAGCCTAATTAATGAAGCACTAGACTTCAATTGTTTTTTCTTTGAGAGAAGATTAAAGTATTTCAACAGAATCAAAATTTTCAGGGGTAATACAAGGGGGAATAAAAGTCAGATTTTCCAGAATATGCAGATTTAATTAACTGAAATCTGTTTCAGTGGAAAATTCTTGAGTGTTGCCACTTAGCCTGGAASAACAGACACAAACCCTCCATTGCTGCCACTATGGAGCTCCTGCCAACAACATTTTGTGCACAAAGRTGTAGGAAGCAAGGGTCCGTCTAACTCTACCTCCCACTTCACAAAGCTGCCTCCAGGGCTCAGAGGCAGCCAAACCTTTCTTCCCCTTCCCTCTGTCACACCTCAGCATAGGATTGTGGAGCAGGAAGTGAAAAGAATCAGCTAACTCTCAGCTAACAGTCCTAAGCAACAGCAAATATCTACTCGTAAGACTGCTAATCCATATCCTACCTACTTATTTTTACTCCTCCATTAGTAGGACTAGCATGAGTCAACAGACAAATGCATTCTCTTTTTAAGAAAGACATGACAAATGCAATTTCACCTTTATGTTGCAGATTGCCCCATTAAAAAAAAAAACAAAAAACAAAAAACAAAAAACAAAAAAAAAACCAGCTTTGTTTTTAAGCCAATTAAGATGGAACATCAACATTACCCTTGGAAACCAAGCCTTCCTTGCCATAGGTGGAGTGAAGCAAATAGGGATTGAGATACAAGCTGGAAAAGTCMCAAATCACTTCAGCACCAGACAGTTAAGGTATCTAAAGCTGAGGTCAATAGAGCACAGCCAGCTAAAAATTGAAAAACTAGAAAGCTATTGCAATTTATAATGATTAAGGATCTGACTCATTGATTCCAGTTCTTCTTTTCTTCTCACTAATGGAAAGACAAAAGTTGTCTTATGAAAGCAAAGATAGGCATGCAAGCATAATTGAAGAAATGGACCTCTTGTTTCTGGTAAACAACAATCCCTTCTTCTCTACATGCATTGGCTGAAGTACTGCAAGTTGGCAGTCAGGAAATGAATTCTTTTTGCAGTTACAGCTGGATAAATTCAATGCTTGGGATAAATTGGCCTCRAGCAAACTTATAAAAAAAATAAAAAAGTACTTCCTTGCTAAGTGATCCCAAGAGACATATGTCTCTATAAAACAGTTAAGGGAAAGCTGCTGACTTGCACTCAGTGGGTTCAACAATTTGAAAATGATTAATTTTGTTTTACATCTTACAGAACCACTTACATAACAGACAGCAAGGAGAGATTTTTTTTTTTTTTTTTAGACACTTCCTATGTGGAAGATTAAGAGATGGAATCAGTGGTACATCACAATGAAATTTTAATTATTAGAAGTTTGGCATCATGATAAATTTCACTGTGTTGCGTTGACAGCGCACTCTGTCTCACAGAGACTAAACTTCACATCCAGCCTTTAGCTCCAGATCGTGCAGCTTGGAGCTTGTCTTTCTACAAGGTGCTCTGTTTTGTAACTGCTGAGAGAGGGAGAAAGCATTTCTCATTGCCGACGGCCCCGTGGTAACTCTCCCAGTGCAGCTGGTCAGCCCTGCTGCACACACAGTGCGTGCCTGTGATTGTAGGGGCCGGTGCTCTGGGGAGGAGCTCCTGCACAGTGAAGKGAGATGTGCAGCAGGATCTCTATCCTTACAGAGGGGTAGCATCCCATGCACCCTCGCTCTCCTCTAGATGGAAAAGCAGTGGAAYAGCAAGTGCAGGAAACGGCTCCAGTAGCTCTGTGCCAGCACATGGCTGCTTTTTGCCARCTGAATTCCCAGATGGCCATTAGCRCCCAGCTATTTGACTTGAATACTTTCAAAGCCTCGGGGAGCAGCGTGTGCACTCACGCCAGATCCCTGTAGGGTAACTGCAGCCATAATACCATGTTCACCTCAGCTCTTCCAGCAGGTTAATTCACAACTCAAGCAAACTTAACAATTTTCAGTCCCTAATTACAATGGCTAACCATATGCCATGTTCATTCTCTTTGATTCCAGAGGTGAGAAAAGTCACTCATGTACTTACTTTATACATACTTAAGTTGTATATGTGTTTTATACTTAATAGGCTAGGATTTTCAGTCGAGATAAACCAGAGTACGTTTAGAGGTGGTCTGATTTATGGCAAAAGAATTCTTGGAGATAGAGACTCTAGGATAAAACATGGTACAAAAGAGACAGGCATTCTTATTAATCTCTGGTTTAGCCCTCACATGCAAAAGAAAATTATGTGGAAGCAATTCAGGAGAAAACACTGCTCTGATAGTAGGGGCTAGAGATTAAACATACTATTAACTTTATTACAAATTATCTGCATTTTCTTTCAGCATGTACCTTGCTATTCACAGTCACTCTGTCTATTTAGGACAAAGCTCTCCTTGGGAACTTCACCCAAGAGTAACCACCGTTACTTCAAGAATTAACAAACTGCTGAAGGCACACCACACTTTATGGGATTCCAGTTTTCCCTCAGGTGTATGAATCAGAGACACAAAGCTAAGGGCAGCAGTAGGAGTGGGGCTGCAAAGGGGACTGGCCACAGAGCAGGTAGGACACCAAAAACATTGTCTCCAGACATTTTTTCTCCAGATCATCTCTGAGGCTTCTGAACTCAGCATCAGATCAAGTGGATTTCTGGTGCTGAAAATGAGATAGAGGAAAAGCAGAAGGCTACTTCTGCAGTGGTGGAAAGGTGCTGCCAACCCTGCTATTAAACTTTGGGTTTAGTTAAGGCAATCTGAATGGAAGAGTAAAAAATGCCTAATCCCTCTTAGGGCATCCCACAAAGAATAAAACCGAAGAAAGGACCTGGATAGAGTCTGATCTGGAAGGAAGGTACAACTTTTGCATGTAAGCAGAGCTGAAGAAATTCATGTAGTCTTCCTGGATTGCTGGGAGTCAAATAAAATAGCCTGTTATATTAATAAGTAAAGGCAGGTAACCAGAGAGACTTGGAAAATCACACCCACACTCCTGCAAGGAAGGACAATTTCATACCAAAGCAGGAAATACAATTGTTGTTGACCTCCATAAGAGCTGGAAATGGAATAAGTCAAGTGAATCTGATTGTAGCTTCACAATCTATATAAAGAGAAGCCAATTTTTCTTTGACTAACATGCTTATATTTAGGATCCTAAATCTGTATTTGGAAACCTAAGGAACTGACCTGATTTTCTGAAGTGTTCAGCACCCAGTGAATGAATGGAAACATTTTTAAGTGGCATCTGCAGGAACTGCTGAATTCAAGATCTTCGGGTGGGGAGAAGGAAATCAAGTTTCATTCTATTTCTTAACTTCATGCTTACAAAACTAAGACTTGCATTTTCAGGATTCATCACTCGGCAGCAGTGTCAGGTTTTCCTTTAACTAGTGTACTGCTAGAACTACTAAGTGTGGGTATTTTAAAAAGCTTTCAGACTCTTTCACTATGACTTTTAYAAGGATCTTTAATACGGGTAAACACAGACCCACTTTGCTGCCATGCTGGATTAAAATTTGAATAAAATAATCCCTACAGCAAAAGCAAAGTGATAAACAAAACCATGACAAAACCATATGTAAGCCAGGAGTAAACTACATTTGGAAATGCTCACATCACGTAAAATGAAAATTCCTGGTATCTCAGTTGAGGAAAAAAGAAGAGCTCTAGCAATTGAGTAAACCATGGGGGCCTGCATTTCCCTGAAAATGGCCTTTCCTCAGCAGATACTAAAGTTTTGAGGTCACTTTGATTGGTGCCTTAAAAGGGCACTAGCATCAGTCTCCCTTCCATTCAGAAACTTGCTTATATCCTCTGAAGACCACAAGAGTGTATAAACCTATTTAGAAAAGAGATTGTGCCTATATGGCCTAGGCAATCCTTATCAAAACAMAATGATAAATCATGAATAACTGCTGTATTAGTTCCTCTAATGGCACTATAGCAGGAAAATCACAGAGTTCACAGTATAAAATATTTGCAAGTGTAAACATGTTTTTGTGTCATTGCCTTTCTTTACAAGTTCTGAAAATTGGGAAAAGAAAAATGTATATTCTCCCTGAATTCTTATTTTTATTTCACCATGACCAATTCAAAGTTTTAGTGTAATTTGTAATTTAATTAAGATTTGGATGGTGGCCCACCAAAGAAGTCTGAATACACTTCTCTCTGCATGCCCATCACAGTAGCATTGGGGTCTAAAAATCTCATAGATCTGCCTGATAAATGAGTTGTACATTAAAGCCACTTCTTAAAAGCACACACTAAATTAGGCACCTTTCTGCAGAGATARGATTTGCAGGTTAGTGGATTCTTCATAATGTAAAAAACACTCGCACACACAGGGTACTGTTATCAGCAGTAGCAAATAATGGGAAGCAAAGCTAATTAAATAAAAAGAAAATCGGAGTCTTGCTTTTCTTGATGCAGAAATGAAACTACCCAGAACAAGAAACATATCAAGACTAATATTTCCAGCATAGAAAYGTCTACAGGCCCCAAATGCAGCATTGAGAACCGTGACAGGCTGTGCACACATACCAGCTAGAAGTGGTCATTAGCAGCAGTCATTGTGTTTGTCAGTGGACAGACAAAAAACAAAAAGTAGAACAGAGCACAGACCCATCAGATGAGATGAGTGAGGAATCAGATTCACCTCCAGGTCACCCCTCCTGCAACACCAGCAACTTCTACYGGGTCAGATTTAGCCCCCAGACATACTTATATCTTTCCTGTGTTTTCTGAGTGTGTATATGAAGTTCTTTCAACAACTGYAACGTAAGCAAAGAAACTCAACTGATTCTTCTGCAACAAAGCCGTTTTTTGAAGTCTTATCACCTGTTTCCAAATTCTCTGTTGACCATGGATTGCCATAGTGCCCAGGCAAACAACTTTCCAGACTGTTCTATAGCTCAGGCTGTCTTCAGTCTGAAAGATTTTCTGTCACTCTGGGGCGAAATTTCCAGCAAGGTTTTCAAAGCACCACGGGGAATATAATTACTTTATTTATTTTCCATGGGAAGCACTTGAATCAAAGCCTGCCACCCCTTAAAGAGCTCAGGCCAAGCTTTCCTTCTAATTGTGGCCAATGCTTACTTGTACAGAGTCTTTGAGTAGACTTGTCAAGCCAGAATCTATACTAGATATATATGATAATAAAAATGTGCAAGAAACCAGATGACCTGTAAAAAATTAAGAGGGTTTTTTTTTTTTTTACTTAGTCAATAGAATTTTCCTTTAGAAGAGCTCTAGAAGAAAGATAGGATCATTATATCTACAAATGAGTTTACTTATAAGACCAGTTGTTCACTGCTCCTGGAGAGCTAGAACAAAATCACACATTCTAGGGCAGGTGATGCACCAAAACACATGCACTGGCTAGACCACACAATTACCTTGCAATTACAGTGCTGCTCAGGAGTGTGATACTTCCAGTACTAGAGCCTTYAGGCAGCGTAAAGCAGTGATTTAAYAGAAAAGCTGACTATTAACAAACTTAATAGCCTTAAGACAGATGCCAAGTTTCACCATTAGAATTAAGGTCCCAGTTGGGACTGCAAGTTTCTTCCCTGGGAAGCATTCAACTCATAATTCAGCAGTGACTGCAGTTTCTGCAGGCAGGCAGGTAGTAAATAGGTCCCCTCTACTGCCTCATTTTCCTCAGAGCAGAGGAGAGCTCTCCTGCAGCCTCMCAGAGAGTGAATGGCTTTTCTCTCCCATTAAAATTGGTGCAGAAATGAGCATTCTTTAGCCAGCCACATGAGAGGCTGATGCACCTCCAGGTATCTGAGATCGCTGGAGGAGAAGCTTGAAAGGGAAAGGGAGAGGAATAAGAAAGGAGCTTTAACTCCTTGATTTAATGGCATTTCCTAATCCTATCCCACCAAAGTACAGAACAGCCCAAATCACTTCTGTCCCCAGGATTAATAGTATGTGTTGCAGAAGAGAAAGAGTCTTGGGGATGTCAAAGTCACACACACAAACCCAGAGGAAATACATCATATATAGACTGGTGTTTACAGAGCTTCTGCAGTACTGATTTGTCCACTCAAGTGCAGCAAAATTTTCCATAAAATTATTGACTGATGTAGAAAGGAAGTAGATTTTGGTGTTCAAAAGTGCAAAAGTTAAATGGCAACACTGCTTAACTGGAGAAAGACATGGATTAGAGTCCACAGAGCAATGCCCAGAGCTTACCATTTTTCATTCCATCTCTCACATAAAATATCTAGTGAAAGGTACAGAAACAATCACTTTATAATCAGAAACCCAGTGAAACAATAATGATCTAGATTTCAATTGTCAGCTGCCTGTAATTGTCCTTYGCACTGTATGTCAGCTTTTACCAAATGGGCTTCTGAACCGAAGCCCTCAAATCCCAGCACAGGAAGGGGACCAGCATGATCTTTGGAGACAAAGCTCCCTGTGGTTGGTAACAAGCCGCAGAGCTTAAATTCTCTACACTGCAAAGGGACACTTTGKGGCACTTAAAATGGTTCCATGAGTCACATAATTTTTGAGTGAAAGGGAATTTCTCTCAGGCAAAACTGCCACAGGACCAAAGTCTGCCTGACTGAAGCAACAGCCTCCTTCTCTCCCGATGGCACAGAATTCCAGAGTAGGAACAAGACACAGAGTAATTTCATCCTAAAGACACTTCAGTTTTGTGGAAGAAGTTGCAAATTAGGCAGCCAAGTCCTGTTTTGTGCTGGGGTGTATCTGCTCAGCCAATTCTTTAGRGCACAAATAGGATTGGCAAAGTCTATGGAGGAACAGCTGACAAGGCATTACTCAGGGGAATGCACAGATGTTACAAACACCTACGCTGCATTCCAAAATTAACTTTTTTATTAGCAAACATTTGATGGTCTCAGGTCTGTCTGCCTTAGAACAACAGTCTGCTCTTGAATGCTCCTCAGGAAAATGTTACCTATTTGTTCAGGCAATTTGATCTTGAAAAATGCACATATAATATTAACTGGAACCAATGGGTAGAGGGGAAAACAAAGTTCTGTTTGCCATGCACTCAACATCACTAATTACTTCTTCCTTTGCTTACTACTACTGACCACGGTCATTTATTGCACTCTGTCGTGTGTCCTGGATGGTTCAGGGACAGCATTGARGTGGTAAAGCCATTCTGACGAAATTTTGAAGGCAGCCTTCCTGCCACATTTAGTGTTTACTTCTRATCCCAAGGTTTAGGCTTTCCTGTGCTGATCTCAGACATGCCTTGCGCTGTCTTCCGGGACATTTGGTCAGACTCTCGTCTGATGTAAGTGAACCTGGCAGCGCTGCAGGGAAGAGAATGATTTCCTCTTCCACCGGCTGAGTGTCTGGCACATACTTTCTCCTAATTAGTATTCATCCTTAGGCCTGTTGAATTTTTGGGAGGGAGTTAGCTGCCCATGGAAGTCCTAATTGTTTAGAAGCTCAATTTCCCTTCTGGCCTGCAACTCTCATTGAGAGCACCTTAATTATTAAAAAAAACAAGTCTATTATATTAATTTGTGCTCAGTAAGCTGACACTACACAAGCTAACATTTTACAAACTTAAACAGTTCTGTAAAAATTTGAATGTTTGCCATAAGCATAATTTTCTAAGAAATAATGGAAGACTCAAACTCCAATTCTTAAAAAGTGTTAGGCCTCTAGCTCCACAGAGATTCTCTCCACAGAGAAATATACCTTAGTCTTTTTTTAATTGCTCCTGGATTTCTGAGTCCATTTTAACATTTTTTTAATGAGATATACACATACAAAATACTGTAGAATTTCCAAATCACAGGGAAAAACCATTCATGAATGAAGAAGAATTATGGAAACACTTAGGAATTCTGTCTGCTCTCTCCCACCTCCTGCCAACGTTGTCATGTAGTATCTGATCTACAAAAATATTCTACATTTTCATTCTTTAGTCCATAGGCCATTTAATTTTTGTCCCAATTTCCGTTTCTTTTAGGCCATTGTTTTCTGTGTCTTTTCTTTTTCACTTTTCTTTATATTGTTTTTCCTTTTAGCTCCACCCATGAAAAGAAAAATAATTTTGAAGGCTAAGGACAAAGTCAGGCCATGTATAATCTGGGTGACTTGTCCAGCTGCCAGGCACAAATGCCAATTTCAATAACTGCTCAGAGTGAACACCACAGCTGGAACTGCTACCAGCTTCTTGAAGCTTGGTACTTGATTTTAGACACTCAGCTGTGACTTTTCTTTTTCCTCTCCCTGTCCCAACATTGCACATACTGTGAAATGGGAGTGAGATCTTTATTTCCAACCCCCCTTCCAGAGGAAGCCACTGAGGCAACATAGAGGATGCAGATTTTAGAAGAAAGTGCCACCAAATGAAATGCCAACACAATTTTCAGCACAAAGGCCCACCTACATATAGTGCAAGAATCTTTATTTTATAGAAGTGAGGTTTGGAAGGCAACCAGCCTTTCAAAATAACAGATCTGCAGCTCAGTCTGAATGAATGTATTGGATACCACTGCAAAACAGCACTGGTTTTCAAACTCTTTGAAAAAAATTCATTTGCTTGCAATCAAAGAGCTCAAGATAATATGCAACACAAATCCCAGTCCCCTGCCAAACCTCATATGCTTCTTTAATCTTGGATACAATCACATAAAGCAGTTAAAAAAAAAAAAAAAAAAAAAAAAAAAAAAAAAAAAAAAAAAAAAAGAGAAGCTGTTAAAAAAATGCACATTCACAGTTAGAATATACTAAGTGTGAAGAAAAAGTTAGAAGGTAGTAGCTTCAGTCAAGGATTACCTTCATAAAAAATCAAGTTCTTGTTTCACATAGGAAAATTGGAGTGATTTGCGTGGAATTTTGCTCTCGAATGACAACAAAACTCTAATGTATATTTTTTCTGTAAGAAATAACTGCTGCACCTTCTAGTAAGAACTGATTTAAAGATTTTGTTTCTGGATATCTCCACATAGAGTGCTATATGTTTTTACATTAAAAAGCTATGTAAGTGCAGTGTTTATATAGTGGCACAGGATGTTGTTCTGGTCTGTAAGAGCCCCTCCAGCAGGGTCACCTGSAGCAGATCCCTGGGAACACATCCAGACAGCTTTTGAATATCTCCAAGGTGGTACACTCCACGACCTGTGTTAGCAACCTGATCCATACTCGGGCAAAGCGTTTCCTGATGTTTAAAAGGAAGCTCTCCTGTGTTTCAATGTGTGCCCATTGCCTCTTGTCCTGTCACTGTGCACCACTGACAAAAGCCTGGCTCCATCCTTTTTGTGTGCCCCCTTCAGGTATCCATATTCATTAACAACATCCCCCCTGTCCCCCCTCCTCTCTTCCCCAGGCTGAACAGTCCCAGTTCTCTCAGCCTTTACTCCCATGAGAGATTAGCCATTTCCCTAACCACTTTTCAGATGAGACATTCCACATCACAACTTTTTTTTCTTTTTTTTTTTTCCTAGTAAAACTACTAAAAAGGCTCATCTGAACTCCCTAAGCATAGCCTTTAATTGAAAATCACAGCAGATTATTTCCTCTGAATGATACATAGCCTATACTACTTCAGGGATGAGCAAGGAAGAACACAAATTCTCCAGAACAGAGTACGTCAAAACAAATAATCATATTTTGGATGTTTGGTCCCCTCTCCCCCACCACCCCATATTTGAAAGAGAACTTTTAAGCAGAGGGCATATACAATTCATTAAATCTATGTTTTGGATACTTGCAATTAAACTGTGAGGATATATTTTTTCATCAGAGCAAAATTATCTTAATAGCCATAATCAACACAATCAAATATAATCAGTCTGACAAGATAATAACATTCTAGAATCGTTGACAATAATTTTCTACCTTGCCAGCTCACATCTATATGAAGATGATTACCCCCGGAAAAGATGTGCAACTTCAAAGGTTTCTCCTCTGTTTCAATACAGTGTCAAGTTATTTATTTTCATTTTTATTCTTCTGTATTTTTCTGTATCCTCACCTTACCCTCTCTCTCCATTTTTTAACTTTCTGAGAGATGTATTCTTGGTCTTCTACTTCACTCTCTACATTCTCCTCCTCTTTATGCATATCTATACCTTTATGCAACTGATTAGGATAATACATGGACATTTTCCAGCGATCTTAAGCATCATAAAACTCAAGAAAAGTGAGGGACACAGGTTTGCTTCCTCCTGTATTATTTTGGATTTTCCCCTAAATCTGTGTAGCAGCATTCCCCTTTTATCTTCAGCCATGCCCAAGACATGTGTTGGCCAACTTCTTTTTTCCATTTTATTCCAAATACCCCTCCAGTGCTATTACTTGGAATCTGACACAACATGGACATCATCTTCAACCCTTCCCCTTTGCAGTCTCCCACTGAATCCAGCAGTGAGAATCCTCTGCATCCCAATACTGGGCAGGCCTTAGGTTCATCTACAGTAAGGTCATCTTAACATAAGATGCAAAATACATGACTACTATTATAATAAAACTTTAACACTACAATGCAGCTTTCATGCCAAGTGCTTTTAGAGGCAAAATATCCCAAGCAGGCACTGTTTCTTAGTGCCTCCCATTTGCAGGGCATTTGCCAGATCAAAAGAAGTTTCCATGAACAGACAGTTTTTCTAAGTAAAAAAACTGAACTCCAAACTTTGTTTAGCAGTGTGCTGGGACCCTTCTCTATCAGGACAGACTCCAGGCTGCTACTGCTCCCAAAAATCTGTGTTTACATACTTTCTATAATTAAATTGATAATTTATGATGTCAACAGTTTTCTAGAATAGCTTCTAAAATCTTGATTTAGTTAGGAGCAAAAATTAACTTTTTGCAGCCATGGCTGAAAAAAGAAAGACCAAGACATTACAATATACAAGATACACTCCTGTCCCAACGACTAAGCTCTGTACTTGGTTCTGGAAGTAAATCTAATGGTTCCAAGGAGGAAGAAATGTATCTGGGTACTCTACAGCTTTCATAACAGAGAGTTCAGGAGAAAAAGCCACTTGCTTTTGTTTAAATAATCATGATTGCTGAAGGAAGTGGAACTAGGTTGATTTGCAGTCTGCAGGAAGCTGGTCTGTCTTCACTGCAGTCTGCAGATTCAACAACACATGTAGCTGTTTGCCTCCCCTTTTGAAAAAGACAATTCTATTCAAAACCATAGGATATGGAGCCATGGCAGGKCATGGTTTCATACTGAGATCACAACTACTGTTGAAAATGGAAAGGTTAGGGAAGGAGTCAGTAGTATCCAAAGCCTATGCTGAAGATCAGTGTGGTTGTTCTTCCAGGGAACACCACTGTTTGTGATTTATCTGTTGGATCTACCTCTCACAGACATTTAATTCCATTAAACTCCTGGACTTCGGGAAAAGTCAGCGGTCACTCTCAGACCTATATTGTTGTGCTATCCGTTTTCTTTGTTTTTGAAACACAGAGCTACTAGAAGCAGTTCAAGAAACATGGGAGGTTTTATAGGGTTGTTTGTTATTCTTTGTTATAATAGCTTTTTTTCCTAGTCATTCAATATGCAAAAAAACCTCTTAAAATGCCTGCAAACACTAACATATATTGATTATTATTGATTCTCCCCTATGGTGAATGGGAATAAAGAGTATGATAGAAACTCTCTGGATATAAAAACTGATGACAGCAGTTGTAAGTCTTGGCTATAGCCCACTTTTTGCTAGAAAGAGTGGTTTTTATGAAATTCTGTTGCCAAGAACAGACCTAAGCTTTCCCTTCAACTGGTTTTAATTTTCAAGAGCATCTGTACTAAAAGCTTAAAACACTACAAGATAGAAAGGTCTGGACTGTGATTTTGAGGGCTGTTGATAATGAGTCATGAAAGTGTAACAAAATGCTTCAGACATAAAACACTTCTCAGTATGTAAATCACTTCCATCTATAAGTAGCAAATCCTTTCCCGAGCTCCTTGCCTGTTTCTTCCTCCTTTGCCATCAGCCCTGCTTATGACACGAACCTTTGCCTCTGCTGACATGAATGAGACATTTGATTGCAATTAGCTGCTGCCTTTATTACTGACAATGTCTTCTCCAGACAGGTGATCAATGCAGTTATAAGCATAGCAAGACACAGTGAGATATGAACTACATSTAAGGTCTGCATAGGCCTGTCAAAAGAAAAACAGAAGTAGTATGAATCACATTTTACCAGTAAGTATTGAAAATAGACCAAGACACTGCCAGAAGGAAGTTTGTTGCAGAGCTATGAAAAAGCCTTTCCATCATCTGAGTCTTGGCCCAGCATTTTGAGTGACTGTGTACTTACTTCATTAGAGGCTTTTGTGGGTAGGAGGATCTTGAAGTGAGGAGGAGTGTAGCATGGAAGAGGACATTATGCATTGCTTCTTGGGCCCTGAGCTAAGGTAATTTATAACAGCATTACCTCATCCGAGTTTTTTGGGATTTTTTTTTTAATTTGTTTGGGGTTTATTTTAAGCGACACAAAAAGTAGCAAGAAGATATTACAGTATCAAGGAGACTCAAAGGCACATAGCAGGCAGTCACAACCCTTTGAACAGGAGACCACTGYAACAGACTGGGTTGTATTCTTTGTAAAATACATATTTCATGTATAGGAAAGTATGGAGATATCTTTTTTTTTTTTTTTTTTTCTAAAGAGATCTGGGGCTGTCAGACAATTTACAGACTCAGGCAAATGTCAATGCAGTAGCACAGACTCACATCCTAGATATGGTTGCATTTGGAAGCTACCTTTCTTTCCAAGGTATATAGAAGTAGAAGTGCGGACAGTTATAGAATTACACCTCTACCTTTTTTAAGGAAGTAAGATCTTGTCATTAAATTACAAGGCCAGGAATCAAAAAACCTGYCCTTAGTTCCACTTGATTGATTTCAGTTTATTTTCAGTTACAKCTGTCTTCAGACAGCTTCTGGAAATGATACTTTTCTCGTACCTCAGTTTCTTCCTTGAGCCAAGTAATTCATGGGAAGAAGGCAAGGCATTACTTCAAATTTGTTTCCTTGTTTAAAGAATTCATTTATATCATTCCAGGGAGGTTCATGACCAAGGTCATTGAGGTCATTCTAAAGACAAAACAAGTAATTAACTTTATGTCCTCAGCCTGGAAAAAAGGCTTGACATAAATAACTTTCTAAAATACAGTCTAACTGCAAGTAGATTAGCAGCAACATCCATGCAAGGACTTAAAAATACATTCTGAACAAGAAGAATTAAACCTGCCAGCCAAGATGAAAGTTATCAATTCTAGCTCGAATCCTTAATATTCCTCTAGGACACAAGACATCACCTAAAATTCGAAAGGTACATGCTTATGTTCAAACTCATTCTGTTGTCACCTCAACTACTCGATGTGGCACCTGGCTCCTAATTAGGAAGGTGTTTCAGCATGGCCAGCACCAGTCCTTGCATTCCATGTTCTGAAACGTTTAGCAGGGTGTTAACTAGGTGTTGAAAGGCAGGTGAATTCACAGCACTCCTGAAGCTCTTATTAAGCAGCAGCACTTTCTCAAAGCAGGTGATGGGCTGGGAAGTCTGACTGGGAGCAGAGAGGGAAGGCAGCGCTGTGGTTAGTGGACCCAGAAGACTGGCACAAAACACCAGAGGGAAACCAAGAAAGTGTAGGGAAGGAAAGAGGATAATAAACACGAAAGAGGAAAATAAGCAAGCAAGACTTGCTGACCACTGTATCTTTATCAAAAGCCCAAAATTCTTAAATAAAAAGAGGCATGGGGGGTGGGGGGAGAACAATAATTTCTCCCCTTGCTCCTGCAAAAATAGGAGAGCTCAACTGTGGATGAGATTTCACCAGAAGTTTTCATTGTATCGAGTCAGATTGTCAGTCAGTATAAGTCAAACACAGCTTTACTCACACACACAAAACCCCCAAATCACCACAAATAATTCACACCCTGCCTCCCGCTCCGATTATGAATCCCTCAAATCCATTCCAAAGTCTTTGCTCTCCAAGCAATTCCATTACAAAAGTGCTCTGGGTATCATTTAGAGATGCCCCATGTACTCTGTCAATATTAAAATTGCCATTCAATACAGCTTAAAAATTAGGAAAATATAGTRAGAAGAAGAGTTTTAGTCAGAAAAAAACCTACATGTGTAAATGTTGACTTTCATATATTTTGTTTCATAACAAAAAAAAAAAATTCTAATTTGTCCTGTAATGTGTCTTTCAATACAACCTTCACTCTATGTTTCAATTTTTAGAAAGCTGAAAAAAAAAAGTTTTCTGAAGTTAAAAAAGGGCTTTGATATTTCAAAATGGAATCTGCTTTTCTGAGAAAACTAAGCTGTTCTTGATTTAATACTCCAGAATATATCTGTGCATGTATTATTATCATGAAGGTAGATACCCCTTCACCAGGGCGGTTGGCTTACAACATGAATCATGAATTTAAACTGTCACTATGATGTAAATATATCTAAAATTACTTTACTGGTCTCTAATCTGCATATTGAAACGAAGTATAATGTTTCTGCTTTATTAACAGTATAAACATTTTGGCTAAAAGCAGCAAAATTCCTTTTTAGATGTGTATGCCCAGCTTGGCAATACAAAGCAAGGCAAACCTGAAATTTTGGCACATGCTGTACATATTCCTCCTGTCAGTTGGGTGCTTCATCTTGCTGTATGTAAAATCCAGTCCACAGATATTTGTCTTGTAGCACAGTGGGTTCTTAAATGGTTTTCTACTTAATGATCATTTAGTTAGAAGTGCAACACCACTATTCAATTTCCAGTGAAACCAGTATGGTTGGCAACAATGTCTTTTATAGTAGAAAAATTAGGTTTGGGTCCTTAGCCACAGTGTGTCTATTGTTTTAATACACCAGACTCATTTTTCCATGTAAAAATAGAATCTGTGCTTGCTTGGGAGCTGAGAATGCAAAAGGATAGCTGAACATTTAAGTCCTTGCACTGCCTGAGCAGACATCAGTTTTGGGAAAGCAACTGAATGTTCGTGTTACCCTGCAAGAGTTTTAGACAATCGAATATGAAAATCTGCTTCTAAAATGAAGCAGATCTGCTAATTTTGTGAAAAGAGTTACTATAAATACTGGAAAGAAGAAGAGTGGAAGTCCAAAATGTGTTCAGTAGATAAGCAATTGCTCAGCTTTTCTGCCCTTTATCAATCCAAGCAAGAATTTAATAATGAGATGGAATATCAGAGGAGATTAGGTTGAACAGAGATAAACTTGGAGCTAATTAGAAATCATGCTTCACATTGTTCTTCTAGTAACAGCTGTTTTGAAATATTGCTATAGGGATGATCCCACTGCAATGCTGGCTTTTGAAAACCTTCCAAATCCTGTAAAATGTATTAATCTGTGACATTCATATGAATAGCGCAGACAAACGAAAGCAATTACTTTCTCCTCTTTGTTCCGATTTGTTATCTTGGTTTGATGTGGAGAGCCTATGCCAAATATCTATCCCTGATACTCCTATTATTTGATTTCAGATTTATTTCCTTTAAATTATGTGGTCTATTTTAGGGCTTCAGCTAATGGAAAAACGAAGACAACAAAACAACTTCGCTATGTAGGAAAAAAATAAAACTTTCTTCCTTCAATTATCCCTCAGGAACCCTGGATTTGGAGGTCTTTGCTAGGCTAGTTGTTGGAATAAAAAAAATTGTGATGGGAATGAAGGAAAAGGGAAGATGGATGTTTTTCTGAAGTACTGTAAAATCTGCTACCATAGGCAATCTTACAAAAGTCAGAGAGGAATGGGGAAATGCTGCACATCGTAATTGAGATAGATTTGTAGAAACAGGCAGGAGAACTGCAGTAGAGAGCTTGGCTGCAGAATTTCTGAGCCAATCCAGCAGATATCCTGCCTACTTTGGGTTTTTTTACATTGATTAAATGTAATTAAGAAGGAGGTTCTTCTTTCTATCCTAAAGTCATGCAAACACTAGCAGGGCTTGGATGTGGGGGGCTGAGGGGGAATGGCACCACAGACAGCTCCTGCTCCTTTACAGCAGGAAAATGCTCTCAGAGACTTTTTAAAACCACAGCCAACCTCAGGCTGCCCCACAGCACGCTGCTCCAGCTCGGCTAAAGCATAGAGGGGATGCTTGAAATCCCCAGGAGCCTTGCTAATGTAACCCTATTGCCTGAAGATATCGGTGTACTCTGACTGGCCATCCCCGCAGGGCTGGGGAGGAGACAGAAGTTAAGTGTGCGCAGTCCCACTGCTCGATGATGACGAGGACTGCCCCGGCTGCTGCTAACCTGGGAACTGGGTTTGGCCTCCCAATTCACAACAACAAGACTTCTCTTCCTTGGGAAGCACCTAGAAAAGCCTGACAAAATTCACCAGCCATATTTTGAAGTAATAGAAACAAGAACCATTTCCTAATAAGTAATAGTGCGAGGAGTTRAGAGAACTGTGATAAGGAATAACCGGGAAGCAGTCATGGGAAAAGCAAATTCAGAGTTAGGTCTCAAAAGTCTCAGAGCCCAAAGCTCCTCACTCTTTGTCCTTATTTTCTTCATCCCTTTAAAGCAGCGACATTGACCTGGCTGTAATTTTTATGCTGATTTTTTTCTTTCAACATACAATTTGTTAAGAAAGAAGAAGACAAGGAAGAAAATGTTTTGTTTAAAAAGCCTTCTGCCTGCACTCTCCTTGAGAAAACCAACAGGCCTGAGAGATTAGTGCCACCACAACTACATGGACTAGTACTTCATAAATACAAAAAAATCAGTGACCTGAAGCCACACTTGCTCAGCACAGTCCCAAGCCTTGCTGCCAGTTTTTAAAACAGGAGATTTGATCCAAAAGGCCAAATGGCTTTGGATCGTACCCTAAGCCTGCAGCATATCTTCTGTCCCTGGCACTTAGAAACAACATGTGAGGGGCAAGGCTTCCAACTGCCCTGGATCAAACTCAAACAAATGGCAGAAAGGGAAGGGGCAGTCCAGGACAGGAGAATCTGACAGATGCAAGCCTGTTGGGAGTGCTGTTCTCCGTGGACACCACCAAGAAGATAGGAAGGGAGCAGGCGTGAGSAGGGACGAAGAGGGGAGAGCACGCCGGCATTAAAAATAAATAGTTGTGTCACATACTGTGTACAGGGCTTGAAGATGAGTATTTGCTGCTGACAGGGGTTTTAGGGAGGTTTTTTTGCTGTGGCTATTTTTTCCCCCTTTTAATGCATACATCACATTACCCCAAAGTGACAACTCCAGTCATCCGTACTGCCAGAGCGGCAACCCTGCAGATCCCCTTCTGTGTATTCTGCTTGCCTGGGCACCCTGACACTTCCTTCGTGACAGCTCTGGGGACCTCAGGACACGATCTTTCCCTAATGCACGCACAAGCTCCCAGTAATGCTGATCATCA
>NW_026623338.1:948547-995168 GCF_030028575.1 Malurus melanocephalus | reverse complement strand
TTTTTTTTTTTTTTTTTTTTTTTTTTTTTTTTGAGTCCACAGCAGGTATCCTTTTCTCTTTCAATGAGAAATTGGAATCCCATGTTGCTAAGTCACTCAGTCTTTCACTACATGCTGAAAAGGATGTCTGATGTTTCTGTCTGCTGGTGCTATTCCTGGCCCAGTTTTCTCACAGAACCTCTAGAAAAATGACATCGAAGAAGTAGCTGTTCATAGTCTGCCACAGAAGGCAAGAGCAGATATAGAGGAAAAAAATTCATGACTGGATTGTCAAATTCCTGTTTTCCATTATTTCACAACACCTGAATGCATCTTTTTGCATTTTGCATAGTTAGGCAGAGTCAGATTTTGCAAGGAATCTTCAGAAATCATATGCCCCATCCCATTTACCTGTGAAGAGTGCTGGGTTCCCCATCCACTCAAGTTCCCTTACAAAAATCCCAGCTAACACCCTCAAATCTTTTAATCTATTTCCAGGGCTTGTCATCACCTGTAAATTTGGACAAACCCAGAATTTTCTGAATGACTCATCCCTATCAACAGGGAATAGCAAAAACTCAGCTCCCATTGCAGGAGAAAAGCTAAGAGTACCCCCTAGTGTTCTCGGTGCAGCCTTAAAGTCTGGCCAGAGTGAAACCAGAGACGAGCTCATCTTAGAGCATGGCCTTTAGTCTCTTGGCATCCATTGTTTCCCTCTGGAGAAGGACACCTGTTGCAGTGTGATTATCTGAATGTGTCCCCAAACCGTCATGTTACCACAGGGTGGTGTGTCACCACTTGCAAGTAGAGCAAGGAATTAATAACTACCTCTATGATTTAAATATACTCATGTGCCTTTACACCAATGAACCCTTCTTTGTATTTGCAATGGTTTAAGGGTGCTCCCAGTCACCTGGAGCTGCTCAGATGACATGCAAAAGTCATTCGGGTYTGGGTAACTCAACAACTTTTGATGCTTTATGGATCTCCTAAGAGAGTCGTGTGTCTTAATTAATCTGTCAAGTGCTTCGATATCCACACAGAGAAGGTGCAGTATAATGCAAGACAAGGTTATTTATATCTCTCCCTCCTTCCTGCGCACAAAGCCACATTGCCTCACATTAAATCCTTTTTTAATGACAGCAAACTTGAAAAAACAGTGCAACTTCTGTTAACTGAATCCATTCCAGACACCTGTTCCTTGCCCTGCCAGGTCAGGAGACCAGCAGGTTCTGCCATTAGCCTCCTGCTGCGAGAGCTCAGCAAATCTTTTCATTTTTCTGGGCTTCTCTTCCAAGTCATCTCTYTAGAGACGTTCTTCCTGTCAGGGTGTATTACCATGTGCATTTACTAAGTCGTAGTAATTATTTTGTCAATAACAAAGGAAATTTGCTGTTAATCATAACAGCAGCCTTAATGTACTTTGTCTTCCTGGCTTTTTCTGGAATAACAACTGGAAGGCGAGTTTAATTTAAATCCAGGGAGGCACATGTGGAGTACAGCACCCAGCAGTATGTATGAAGATGATAACATGCTTGAGCAGCCTGGCCAATACAGTACTTGCAGTAGCCCATCCATCAAGGCTTAAGTTATAGCAGATGATGCAAATTTAATGATTAAATATAAAAGCTTAAAATTCCAGCTAGTAGCAGCAACTTATGGGGGGGTAGGGGAGGGCAATCATGAAAGCCTGTCACCTAAACTTCATTTTATACTGGAAAAGTCTTCCTGGAGCAAGGCAAGCATATTAATAATGCAGCAGTGCCAGCTGAGGSAAACGGCTGGTTTGTAAAAGCAATTCTGACTGTATGGGTCCAGGAAATGGAATCTCAACAGGATAACCCACATTTACAAGCTCCTGCTAAGATGGCTCCTTTAGCAAGCCAGAAAATAACTTACAAACAGATCACAGTTTGCACATGCTCAAAGTGCWCAGTCTGGAGGGAAATAGGCTGCAATTATAGAGACAGTGCAACATGTGCAGGCCAGGACACCAAATACCCCTTGTGGGTCCTTCAGAGCTTTTAGTTCTGYGAGGCATGACTTTAACACAAAGCTCAGAGTGACTTTTATTGCAGGCCCTGTAAGATGCAAATTCARCACTTCCTGCAATTTTTTCTGATTACTGATTTCTGGGATGTTTACTTTTTCCAAGAGATTGTTTTGCAATTTTTCTGATTTTAGTTGGTCCAAGCAGCTTTGCTATTAAGTTATCTCGTTGCCTGTATTTAGTCTCTAAGTGCAGCTCTGTGGTATTTAAAACCAGGAACCAAAATGAARCACAAGGCTGTCTGAAGCAATTCATGAGCTGAAATCCTCTTGTTTTCCCTTAATCCAGGGTTCAGTGTTGCCCCTCACCTGTTTCCTTTGCCTGGTTTGTCACATGAGGTAACAGCTCATCCAGCAATCTCAGAAGTAAACTGTAAGGATCAGTTTGTCAATACTCACTTWAATCTGGGTTAATTTCTTTGAGCATAGGAAGCAATAAAATGCTGAACAGCTTCACTGCTATGGTACCCAACTGGACCCTTATAATGACTTGTCAATCTATAAAGATGCAGACAAGTTGAAAGCTCTGTTGTTTTGTTTGGGTTTTTTAATGGTCTGCATAAGGATTCTTCTAATATAACACACAAAATCTCTTGGGGAAAAAAAAAAGCCTCTATCCCTAAACATCTTGAAATATAACCAACCACTCCACAGTGCATAAATGGTCTGCTGCAGGTGCTCCCCATTACAAAYACAGGAAACTGAGGAGGAAGGGAAAGTCAGCACATACAGAGAAGACCTCTCTCCAGAGTTACCAGGTGGCAATGTCCTGACCATAGATTTCTCTGGACAGCTGGATTATCTTTTATTGTTTCACTATTTGGTGAGCTTACATCCCTTTTTACTTGGCCTGTTCCCTGCTTTACTACATGTGGAGAGGGTTGGTGTTTTTGCATTGCTGTGCACGCTTGAGCTTCGCAGCAGTGAGCAGTTTTGCAAGGATTAATGGGCGAGCTCTGCATAGGCTGCCAGGTGTACATACACAGTTCCTCAATGTGGGTGTCACCGTTCAGGATTGTACAGCCCCGAGCAAAACACAGCCCAGCCACGCTTTGTTTTCCTGTCAGGAWGCTGAACCGACAACGAACATGAGAYTCACATAAAAAGATAATGCATCTTTCCAGCCATGCTAAAAACAAACAAGCAAATGGAATGTGTCCCAYCGCTTCCTTACACTCCAATTCCCTTGTGTGCTCCCACTGCTCCAGAGTGGATTCACAGAGARCCCACCCTTCTCTGCTGCTCCCTCAGCACACAATGCACAGAAATGGCCACTTCAATTCCACACAGAGCCCCTCTGGCTCTTTGTGACCATCATGCCAAACTCCAAACAGCTGCTGTGGCTTCAAGGCACATTAAGGAAATAAGATTTTTGTTAAATAGAGTCACACAACAATTTATCAAACTCAGAATTTCTCGCATCGTTGTGAGACATCAGTTTGTTGTGACAATATCTGCAAAGGGATGTTGGTGGATGGTGTCAGGCAGAAGGTATTTGAAAGGAGAACTTGTGGATCWGGGATAGCTGGTTGAACTTCTGTGTTGAGAAGTGGGATTCAGGAAGTCTAAGGACTTCTGAGGKGTTGCTGCATCCACTGTCAAATATTAATTCTTGTGCAAACAATTTCAGCAGTTTTGGCCCTGTTTCAGTGACCATCCTCTCCATACCATGACCAATTCCAGTTTAACAGGGATTACCAAGGGTACAGCATACTGGGAAAACACAGGTCTTCTCCATGTAACAGCCAGGAGGGATGCCTTACCTCAGACTCAGTGGAAGATCAGTGCAGATGGTTCTGGTGCTTCATTAAAGAAAAGGGATGCGTGAGCTCATGAAGAGCTATTAAGCTTCCATATTTCTCCTAGTTTATCAAGATGATCAGTACATAGGCAGAGCATTAGCTGTGAGGTTTCTGCCTTCTGGTACCTGCTGTCAAATGCCCTAGTTTGGCTAGTGTAAAACTAATGCCAGCTGTACCCTAATAAAGAAAAAGGCCTTGGACTTTACATGCATAACTGAAACCCAAATGACACTATAAACCTGCTGT
The DNA here is from genome assembly GCF_030028575.1 of Malurus melanocephalus. Taxonomy (NCBI): domain Eukaryota; kingdom Metazoa; phylum Chordata; class Aves; order Passeriformes; family Maluridae; genus Malurus; species Malurus melanocephalus. The sequence goes on along the minus strand of NW_026623338.1, from coordinate 991,092 downwards.
TGAGGCATTTGTTCTCTCAAGGGTATTACAGTTCAGCATGAACTGGAGGACACAGAGAAAGRTACAGATATCTTTATTGCACAGACCTAAAAAACACATAAAAGCCAGTATTTTGAAGATTAAGTCAACAATGCTAACTTGCTATATGCATTGTGAAGTGGGAATTGGCTAGCAAGAATTGTGTATGTATCTTTGTTTTAACTGTGCTTTTCTTTCTCCTTGCAAAAAAATAAACAACTGCCAACTCCCCACCTCCCTCCCACCAGGACCTGGCCGCTTTTCTTCATCACTGGCATTATCCACTCTGACTGTGCCCAGGAATTTCACTGCCTGTCTCACTGATGGTATTTCTCAGCAGTCCCTCATACATATGGGACACCATGTTCTGCCCTCACAAAACCCACAGCATGAGAGTCAGGAATCTATTTTAAAAGGTTAGGTATTCCCCGACCATGAAGGGACAGTATTTCTGGCTATGTGTATTCGAGTGCATATTCCATGRCAAAATAGGACAGTGGAAAGGGGATGAAACCAGCACTCATTTGACATTCTAGTCCTCAGACTGGTAAAACAAAATATTGGACAATTATTCTTCAGAAGAAAATGAATTAACTAAGCTGCTAAGTCTGGGTAGGAATTTAGAAGGATACCTCTGTAACCTTTTGCTGTCCTACCCAAAAGAATAACAAATGGCATTCACTAGTTCTGCTCTCGTAGGATACCCAGTTTCCATTCCAACAGAAAGATGTGTGGTCTCCAGAGATCCCTGCTGCATCTGCAGCTGCAAGAGCTTTGTCTCTATTCCCAAGCACAGGTTTATCCCAGCTGAGTTTCCTGGTGTTTTCACCAGTCACCAACATGCCCCCAGGACATGGTAGCAGTTAATGTAGTTTAGAGGTAGAAAGGATAAATTTTCCATGCACTGTGAATTCCACATTGCACTGTCAAATACATAGCAAGAAACTGAGTAAGGAAAAAGCTATAGACTGAGTTTTTATGAGTCTGGCTCAATAATGAAAGGTTCACAACTGTTCTAATGACTGAAAAAGCTTTGGACAGAACACACAATTCACTGTTCTGTGGACATCAGAAGCTGAATTTTCTAACCACTGAAACAAGCCACAAATTACCTACCAATTTCAAAACCAGCATGACTGTGGCCTAGATGGATTTTTTTGCTGAAAGGAGGAAAGTATGACAAGAATAATAGTCTTGCAGCTAAAGCACTGAACTCCAAGGACTTTCATGTATCTTCTGAGTCTTCAAGAAGAGGCTTATTTCACTCAGGCAAATCACTTCAGAATAAAGTCAAAATGTGACTAAATGGAATGGGACTAAAAATATATAAATTGCAAAAGTCATTATATACAGGGGTTTTTTTTACTATTCCATATGAATAGAAATAAAGTGACCACAAAAGAAAGCAATCTCTCAGTTGTCTTTGAATACTTCTAAACACTGTTCTGTGCAATAAGCAGACAAACTCCACACTGTTCTCTATTCAGCCACTTTGGAAGGAGCACCCTTCTTTTTTCCCCAGGTTAAAAGATTTTTTTTTAAACAGTGTGCCCGCTGCTTTGTAAATATAACCCTCTATGACAAAGAAGTCAATTTTGAGTATCTTGATGCCCAAGTTAAAAGGACAGCCTGACAAGAAAATTGTAATCATCCAGTTTTTGAAGTCTCTACCTATTTCCAAAAGTTCTTTTCTGCACACCAACAAAACTTAATTTTTTCCAGAATAAAACCAGTGAGCAGACTTATAAACACAGCACATGCACATAGAGTTTGTGCTTGCTATTCCACCAGTCTTGCCACTCCTTATTAGATAACTGGGATTCGGTTTCTTAGTGGGCTAAATTATCTTTTATTGTAATATTCCTGTCACCTTTTCAACCTCCTTTTTCACCATAATTTGGTCTGATATGGGCATCCTGATTTTAAGACCACATTTGAGAACTGCACCCTGAATGCAGCCTTAAAAGTAAAGCTCTTTCCTGAAATCTGCTGGTTTTAGAACCATGAGAATAAAACCCAAAGCTGCCTTGACCCACTTCATTGAACAACCATGCCCTTTGAAATAAGTCACAAGTCTACACATGGAATTGTGACGTGAAGCCTTTATCTTTTACCCATCTCACCAATTCTTTAAATAATGAATCAGGGAAAAAAAAGGCAGCAAGTCCTATTCTTTTTCAGAGTCATGACATCCTTGGAGGTGCATAAGAGCACTCTTGTTCCAATTTTAAACCAGCAGGAAATGGACTACAGAACTTTGTTTTCTGAATGACCCTAGACTCAATACATGTCTAACAGGCTAAAGCTACAAAAGACTGATGTTTGCCTTTTCTTTCACAGTTCCATTAAGCTGTGCCGTTAATGCAGCCAATGAATAGAGGCATCATAAGCTACAGCGCTCCAGTATTTGGAAGTTGGCTGACTCCTGCCCCATTTCCAGTTCTATCTTCACAGAATTTTCTCAAAGAAACAGACTTAATGAATCATATTTAGTCATGCCTGAATGCTCAGTGACATTGCAGCTTAAAAGCAATACCTGCTCTCAAGGGACGYTTTTGCCATATCTACATTCCACACTACATTCTGGATTGTGCCTGTTTATTTCCTAGAAGCACATATACTTCACTAGTGAGCAAATACAATTCCATCTTTGCAGCTCAGTCCTCTCCAACCACAAATGGGGAATTAATGCTAGCCTATCTCTTTTGTAAATCATTTTGAGATACGCTCATGGGAAAAGCGGTTTAACACAACACTCTTCATCTTTGTCACTGATTTCTAGGGAAAAGGGAACACAACACCATCTTTTTCTTCTCCACTCTCCAACCACCTGCCATTCCTCCCTTAAATTATGTCAAAAACCTACAAGTAACTAAGTTCAAAAAGCTAGTTGAAACTGAAAGGCCAGTTTTGCAGTTTGACTCAATGCTGTASAAATTGGTTCCACTGGACTGGAGTTTGTGTGAGCAGATCAGAACCCCCCTAACAGTGTGTGAGAGGAGATGCAAAATAATAGGCATCGTTTACAGGACTCAATATGCAGAACTTCCAGACACAGCATCTCAAGCTGGGCTTTTATTCAGGAATTCCACTGCCTCACTACACCTTGCACAGAGCCCAATAGCCAGTGTGACCTTCAGTACCATCAGGATAAGGGTCTAGAAGGATCAAACCCAGCAGAGCTACTCCAGCTACATCTGCTTCCAGTGCCACCTTACAATTGAAAATCTCATTTCTAGAGAAGAGCACTGAACATCAAAACCTAACAGTGGTCTCCAGATCTTTCAGGGATGCTTTGCTTTCCTCACTAATGCATTGTTTTCCGACCCCTAATAGATTTTCTTTAATTTCATTGTAGTTCGATTGCATTTGATGTTCTTTTCACACGAATGTTTCCTTGGCGTGGCCACTTTTTTTCTTTAAAGCAATGAAGCCTATCATCATGGATGAAAAAAAGCCACTAGTTTCTGACATCTGGTAGGCAGCCTCACAAATCTTAGAATCTACAAGGCATTAATATCAAAGGCTGCCAGAAGCATGCCTTGTGCAGCAGGGATCAGATTGAAAATTAACGTGTCACTTACAAATGGTAGAGGCATAAAACTGACTAATCTAATTCCATGGCACAAGGAACAATTGGATCAGCTGAGGGCAGGGGTGTGAAAGGAGAGCCTCATAGGGGAGGTGGGCTGAGGATCAGCTCCAGGCATTCCAGGGAGCCAGGTAGATGCCATTGGGTACAAACCTAGCTGTGGGGAATCCCTGTAATGCTCTGTGAGTGTGGTATGTTCTAGATGATTATGTGAAACGGTAACGAAGATTTTAATATGCATTCTACTTTGACAATCTCTCATTTCAAGCAAGTTGTACCTAAAATATATAATTTCTCTTTCTTTTCCAAGTGCCACAGAGCACCTGGTCATTTCTAGCCTGACACTGCTGATTTCAGGGAGAAAAGATATGACAGATTTTTCTCTTTTAGATTTAGCTGACAGCTCTGCAAAGAGCTCTCTCTGAGCAAGGTACATAAAAATATAGATTTTCCCAATTAATTTTACTGGAAAAATTAAAATAAAGCAAACAAGGTTGGTTATCCAAAGACAAGCCAAATGCTCATTCTAATGAAATAATATTTATCTAGATGTCTCACCATCAGTCTGGAAAGGAAAACCACATCTCACAACAGCTTCACTTTGTGTTCAATGCACAAGACTTGGTGTACTATGAGCAAGCAGCATTTGGAAGCTATATCTTCCCAAAGAAAACATGTCAGGACAGAGAAAAATCCCACCCAGATCCTTATTTTTCCATTTATGACTTGAAGAAAGAATAAGGAGCAGAGAATTAAAAAAAAAAAAAAAATGTGTCAAATCCTAACTCAGTTCAGCTACCTGCTTTTCTTTTCARTCTCACTCCTGCTGCTCCCAAGTAGTATTTAGCTGTTGCCAAGCAGCAGAAAGCTAATTAGTGCAATGTCATGTTTCCTTGTTTTCATCTCTTGCTCCTTCCCACTTACATGCACACTGCTCCTCAACATTCCCAAAATAAAGGTAAATTGGCTGCTAGAAACAAGAGAATTGAAAGCACGGTTTTGCACTCAGCTTATAGCAACACTGCCTCCCCCAAAGCACTTGCTCTTATTAGTGCAAATCGCCCTGTAAGCTTTGGTCACAGAACACATTAACATTTCCAGCCAAGCATCTCCAGGGCTGTGCTGCCCACCTACCCCCAAACCAGCCAGCTGAAATACAGCAGGTATTCCCACAGGAGGTACACTGCAGTACTGCTGGAGCTCCCGTTGAGGGCAAGTTAAAGAATTTAGCATGTGTTGCATGTAGCAAAAAAAAAGGCTGTCAGAAAAACATAACCACAGCCTCTTTCAATTCATTTGCTAGGATGAAAGAGATGCCTTATTCTAAAGCTACCCACTATAAAACATTTAGGCACACCACCTTCTGCCCATTTTGTATTTCTTTGCTTCCAAACAATAGTAATCGTTTGCAGAATTGTAGAGAGCAAAAGGATTTTGTCTTCCAAGCTACAGACTAGCTTTGCATCAGCACTCTTTTTTTAACTCAGCGATACATGTCCCTAGTAGCATAAGAAGAATTTATTCCCTTTTCAGAAGACTCCAGTCTATTTCGGTATTTGAAATAGCAGAAGGTCCTTAAAACAACTGCTGCAACTCTTTCACACATGGGCACAGATGAGAACGGGATCCCAGAATGCAGCAACTGATTSCACATACAAATCTGTTAAAGGTAAGGGTGTCAAAATAAGGCAGACAAGGCAATGCCAAGCAGAGACTGACTGCACTGGAGACTGAGATCTTCCACTTACAGCACATCAAGGAGGAGAGTCTTCCATCTCTCACAGCCACCAAGAATCTTGAGTTCTCCACCTTGTTTTCCAACCCCAGACCTTCTAGATGGTTGTGATAAACCAGAGGCTCTATCTGAATTTCTGCTTGCAAGACCATGGCCTAAAGTCAGCTCAACAGCCAATTATAACTTAGAAAAATCAACATTGTTTCTGGCATGAAAGCAAACTCCAGTGTTGCCTTTCTACAGGAGATCAGGATTTAGTCTCTCTTTTTCTAAACTGCTGACATATCACCTTCCACTACATGGGGATTTTTTGAAAAATACAAAGCCAGGCATTACAAAATACCACCTTTTTGCTTCCCCATTTTGACCCAATTCCCTTATATTTTAACTATTACTAACCATGTCATCTCCAGGGTCCCTGGCCCATGAGATTTATGAAACCAGGCCACTTTCCAAACATCTCTGGAGGAAAGATCAGCCACGTGGTTACCGTGAAACTTAAGCAAGAGCTGGGATGAGAAACACTCCAGTCAATGTGGAAAATACTTAATCCCAGAGAGCCAGTCAGAGATTCAAGTCCACTTAGAAGAGCATGACACTGTAATAAATGCATTGCATTATGTTTCCTACTTCCACAAGCCACAGAGTCGCTCTAGATATTCTTTTTGTTCAGGAAGCTCGACTATCTCGATACAGTTCCCTGTCTGGCAGGGAGGGGAGGGCTGGGTGAGTGCAGTGAATCTGTCACTTGCAGCAGACAAGAACATCTTGTACTTGAGCTGCTTGTTGAGTAGGTTAGAAAGGCAGACAAACCAGCAGACTAATTAGATTTTTTAACTGGGGTACTGAGAAGTAAAACCCTTTTAAACAAGATTGTGCAAGATACTGAATTATCCCCATCAATAGGAACAATAACATTTAAGGGTTAATACCGAAAATCAAAACATTCTGGTCTAAACTGAGCTTTGAAGAGATCCCAGCATTCCCCATCCTTAAGTTTTAGGCAATCATCACTAAAATCAAAAGACACCTCTGCAGGCTGGAATAACTGAAATTAAGGAAACAGACTGAACCAACTCAAAATTCCCATCTCTGCTAAGCAACAGATTAGAGAGGTTGAAAAGTAGTTTACAACAAGCTGAAGGGCACTTTGACCAAGGAGGAAAAGGTTAAGTGAAACAAAGCAGCATGTAAATAGGAATAATGGAATGAAGGCATGACAAGACTAAAAAAAATTGAATTAAATTAAATTATTTCACTCTGGAATTCTCTCCTAAAGGCAGAGAAATTAATCCCTTATAATACCCTGAATAACCCTGGAAGGGCCTCCCAGTTATGTACAAATACACCTTTTGGCATTTCTCACTTCCAAGATTTGTAAAAATGACATCAYATCAGATATGCCAAAAACCTAGGGGTAAAGCAACACCTAATAACCCTAATTTACTCATCATTAATACTAATGGGATTTGTGTAAGCATGTGAGGAATTAATAGGATTTTCTGAGCGAGGAGAATGACTGCTAATGGTCATTACACTAGAGCAGAGGACTGTAATATCGTGCTCATAAGCAAGCATATGTTGTTCAGGGAAAGTAAGCACCTTTAAAATCCAGTGGCTGTGTTAAATCCCATGACATCTGCCGAAGTATCTGTGGGGTTTTAAAGGCAGCTTCTTAACCTTGTCATTCTTACAGCATTGCTGATGCCACTACTTAAAATTCRCAGATCTGAGAGAACTTTCTCCAACTCAGCTTTTCAGACTTTTTACTTGGTTTCAGACTGTAAGCTTTGCATAACTATTGAAAAATCATGGCTAGAGACACAAGAAATGAATGCAGCAGGCACTGCATATTTCTGAAGAGCTCCMTTCCGCTCCCCTCGCAGTGATTTGCCTGCCGCATGTCTCTGAGTGAGTCATCAGTGCAGGGGAAATACCTCCAAATGAGCAGATTAGGAACGGCAGATCCTGCAGACTCGGGCACAGTGTCACAGCTTTGCTCTTTCCACATCTGAGCCCTCYATGCACATGCAGCTCTGATGGCCTTGGACTGCATGGCCCTGCACATCCTCCTGGAGGGTATCAAGGAGTTCAGTGTGTCAGCACAATGCCCCACCCGGACAAAAAGCATTCTCCTACAGGGGTCTACTCTTCCTKGGGCACACAAGGCAGTGGCAAAGCGGGGAATTCAGATGGGGAAGAGGACAGCAAAGGCACAYGGTGTGGGTGAGCCTACCCTGCCCCACAATGCCTTCAGAACCAGGTCCTGGCCCTCACCCACATCCACATCACAGGGGTGCAAAGCTATTGCATAGCTTGCACTGAATTATGCAATCCTGAGGTGTTCATTAACAAGCAGAAGCAACCACAAACTACTAGCAAAAACAATCTAAGAAAGAGAAATGCTGAATAAACTCAAGCTGTTTTAAACCCATGTTTTTGGGCCAAGAAACTGTGCATATTACCCCAGGAATAAAAGATACCAAGCTCTAAAAGGTAACAGGTTCATAACTAGTATTAAAAAAGACAAAACCAGGAATACTCTTGTTTACATAAGTTGCAGTTGATCTTATTTGGCAAGACTGTAAGTGTCCTAATTTGGTTTTAAAAGTAAAATCAATTGTAAATTTATTTAGACCAATTTACCTGCCTGCCTGTTGTACATCACTGGGTCTGTATTGATTGTTTGAGATGGAACTCATTCCAAATTGTATTGATTTAATTCATTAGCGAATTTTTAGCAAAGCATATTTTGTTGTTTCAGGGCMGAAGTACATAAAGCTCCATTTAGAGACTGCAGGACTGAGCAGGGGAGGTATGAGGGGGCTAAAATTTCTCAAATGAATAAGATTTACAAGCAGTAATATGAATCATTTGTTTCTTATAAAAGAACTGTTTTCTAAACAATAAATAGGAAAAACTAGGACTGGSAAAAGCCTAGATACATTAATGGGGRAAAAAAATCCAGTTGGTGAAATAAGAATGGGGTGAATTATTCATAAATAGTACAGTGTATTGGTCGTTTTAACAGACATTTTGATTTATGGATTTAAGTGCCTAAAATAGCTCAACAATTTATAAATCATCTTAAAATCAACAGATCGTGAGTAGATTTGTCTGGCTTTACAGCAAGGCAGTCRAGCTGCATTTGTTACCTTGGCAACTGAAGGTACTTCAGTTACCATGGCTACAGTTCCTTTAAAATACGGTTGGCAATTCCTCCCTCCCCAACTTTTGTGACTATTTTGAAAAGGATTTTTTTTTAAAAGAAATCCTAGTGCTCTGTCAACACTTGCACAGAGACAAAAGGTCTGCAAAACGCAAATTTTCTCAACCCACAAGGCCGGGTTAAAGATAACCTAATTTTTCTTCTGCAAATCTTTAGCTCACTGAGACACTCTGTTATGAAGAGCTTGGATCTGGGAATCCACAATCTTGGATTATGACAAGCTCAATCATCACACACCCAGCTCAACATTTCACATCAAAACCCAGCTCTGCTGCTCACTGGATAAAGTGGTGCAGAAATGGACTCCTACCACATTGTAAATCCTCTGTGTATCGAGGCTTCCCACAAACAGGCAGCTGCTTGGGTTGCTTAATGAGACATGGGGAAAATGGTCAGAAATCATGGGTTCTTGTTTGTGAGGCTGATGAGGTGGCAACAGGGAGCGCATTCACCTCCCCAGACTCCAGTCATACCCGAGATGTGCTTCCTGTGTCTGGAAAGGATGGCTTTATGGAGGAAACCATTTACTGCACTCAAATCAGTGTCCTCTGAATTATCCTGAGGTTAGAGTGGCATTTATGTTGCTAAACTGCGAGTAATCTGTTTAGGGAAGTTGCTTGCCCCTAATGACCRAGATGAGAAAAGGCTATTCCGGCTTTCCAGAAAATTGTGCACCTTAACCTGAGACACRGGGCATTCAAGGAAGAGGCCTCAATGCCTTTTTCACCTCATTGAGGTTATTCTGTGAGTTAAATATAAAAACACTTCAAGCTCTGATTGAGAAATAACTTTTTTAAAAATAATCACATGCTTTGATTTTGACATCCCTGATTCCCAACTAGCTGTATGCTTTAAAATCACCTTTAACTTTGCCCTCCTAGGAAACAGTTTATTGTGCTCTGCTACAACATTCAACTGCTCATGGTTGGTCTTATAAGCAGGCTTATGGCAGCACACAATCGCCACACATCACCCAAAAATTAGAAATGGGGCAAGTGGAAATAATCCCTCTGGGATAAATGCTGTTATTCATCCTTGTTTGCTAAAAGAATACCTGGCTTGGACACAAGTCCTGCTTTATCCTCTCTTTTTCAATTTCACCCCCACCCCTCTCAGTTTCCCTTAAATTTTAATGCAGTTTTGTGCCTATTATATAGATACTTGCTAGGGAAGATTTCCAGAAGCGATTAATGATTTCTGGTAATTCACAGTTATTGAGTCTCCAAGTCAAAATCTCCTTAAGGGCTAAATTTTAATAAGCCATCAGTCTGATCCTGGTAAAATATCTGATAAGAAATCATAGTTCTGAGAACTTCAAAGTCTCATGACAAAGTATTAACACTAGAAAGGGTAGTGGAAATGTTTTGCCCCTTTTCTTAACCCAGAGTGGCCATTTCCAGAGTAATTGATGTCACAAAGAACAAAACTCCAAGACCCTACACAGATCTGAGCTCTGCCCCCTCATTCTTTACCCCCCACACACACATTTRCTGTGTCTTGGACTCAGTGCACTGCAAGGTTAAAAGGAAAAACATGGCTCAAAAACTGAGCTGGAACCTCACAACTGTATGGCTTTGAACTCTGCAAGCACAAGTCCTRGGGGAGTGTTCCTTGTCCAACAGACAGTACCCTAACAACAGCCCAGCACTCCAAATTTCACAGACTGTCCATCCCTGGGGAAGTTTAGATATTAAGATACAGGTTTTGAACCATATTCCCTGATATTGCCCCAATCCAAGATCTTGATACTGGTACTTGTGTAGTCAAAGTGAAAACAACATACTTAAGAAACACAGGCTCTAACCTTTGAGCCCCATAATYACCTCGTCTGTGGGACAGAAGTAGTCTGGCTTTGCCTTACAAAACAGTTGCAGAGATTGATACCTATATTGACATTTCATCAGCACTTCCAAGCTATTAAATTCCACACTGTGAAATGCTATGCAGTATTTTGGATTCTTTGTAGTGCAGGTAGATACATAATAGTCAAACAAAGCTATTTCAAATGAAAGCTATTTCTTTTTTGTCTGAGGTTAGAATTCAGAAACTTAATTGGTTCTTCAGCCACACTTAGCATCATACCTGCATGTGCACTTAAATAAACCTTAGAAATGAAAATACACCACAGGTAATACAGCCAGAAGACAGTAAACAATAAAAGATGAGAGGATCCTATTATCCCACAAGATGTTGAGTGCACTGCAGAACACAAGCTAAACACAGTTGCATAACATTGCTAGCAAACCTTGTAGAATATTGTACATTCCTTTCACCTTATGCAGAAACCAAATTTTCTCTAGGCTTAGGCTATCACTTACCRTGTGATCCTCTCCAAATATGTCCATCTTTCTTTTGACCTTGACTGCACTAGAAGTTGGTTTCAGAAGTGGTTGCCTGTTGCTTTTACAATATACCTCAAAGGAAGGGTTTCAAGACCTAACCTGAGCCTTTTGTAGCCCCAGCTGAAAGGAGTTAACAGAGCTGCATTTAGATGAGAGGATGGCTCTCAGCTGCAAAGGGCTGTTGGGAGCCCTTCTGGCAAGGCCAAGCAATCAGCTCTGCAGCAATAACTCTGGAAATCCTCTCCTACAAGGCCTCCCCAGCTGCTAACACTGAACTGGTTTATGGGAGGGGTGGTCACCACGTGTAGCTGATGGCAGGGTTAGTGCCACAGATGTRAGGTGTGATCACTAATTTAACCTTAAACACACCACAAGGAGGACAAGGCTTTTCCATTGCTCTCCTCCGTGGAAGCACAGAGTTTTTGCACATCTGTGGGCATGYGCTGTATGGCTAGACAGGACACAGCAGGAGAAAATATTGTACCAGGGAAACAAAGGGTGATACAGCTTTCTCCTTTAAATCACGATAATGCTGCCAGCAAGGGGGGCTGCCATATCATGTATATACATGACCGCAAAATAGCGAAATCTCACCATAAGAAAAAAAAAAAAAAAAAAAAAAAAAAAAAGGCTGTTTTCCATAAGTAAGAAAAAGAAATTATTGGGGAAACAGTGTGTAACTGCCTGAACAGGAGACTGACACCAAGGGGCCACCTTATGGCTCTGGTTGCTTGCTGCTGACACATTTATGCGTGGARCCACAGAAACACAGGAATAAATAATTTCTTCTTCAGAGAGACAGGAGAACTGACGTTGAAAAAAGCACCCTCAACCTTGCTGCTCTGAGTCAATACAGACTATACAGAACCCTTTAGGCTGGAAGTGACTTTTAAAGGTGATCTGGTCCAACACCCTGCAATGAGCAGGGACATCTTCAATTACATCAGCTTGCTCAGAGCCCTGTCTAAGCTGACCTTGAATGTTTCCAGAGATGGGACATCTGCAACCTCTCTGGGTAACCTTTTCTGCTGTTTCACCACTCTCCTAATGAAAAAACTTCTTCCATATATCTAAGCCTCAATCCCTCATTTAGTTTAAAACCATTAAACTAACATCACATTAACTCTTGTGTAATTGCAATAGGCCCTGCTCACACGTCTGTCCCCATCTTTCTGATATGACAAGGGCTATTTTGGAAGTTGCCTAAAGGAGCTACCAGCACAGTTTTATAAGTTATGTTGTCACTAATTTAGATATCTAAAATGGCTCACAGCCAGTCAAAACCCAGTACCGACAAAGATTGCTGTCAAAGGAAATTTTGTATGTTCCCATCCTGTGCATTATCTTTGCACAAATTAAGCTGTGCAAGAGCCTCTGCCTAACCAAGGGATGAAAACATTCATTRCCTTCCAAAATACTGCCTAATTTTTTTTTAATAGCTTTTGCCTTTTCTTTTTGGTTTGTAATAGTTGTAATTATAAATCATGTGGATATACTTTTATATAATTATATAATYATTTTGATATTTAGGTTTTGTAGAGCAAAGGCACAAAAAGGCCTCAATATTTAGTAACATATTTAGGCCATTTAGGAGTTTGACAGGACTTTTGTGCTACACACTGCCCAAAGGTAGGAAAGAACTGTGACCACAATGCTTTAAAAGCACAAACTTGTAGCTATGGATTAAGATAAGGAAACAATATGAGAGGAAAAGTGCCTACAACATACTGCTAGCCACAATCTGGAAAACAAAAACAAAACAAAACAAAACAAAACAAAAAAAAAAAAAAAAAAAAAAAAAAAAAAAAAAAAAAAAAAAAAAAAAAAAAAAAAAAAAAAAAAAAAAAAGGAAGAAGAAGAAATGGTTTCTCTGAATTTGTGAAATTACCCAAAATAAAGAAGTCATTGAAATGCCTGAGGTTTAACATCCTTATTTTTAGCCACCTTGTTAAGAACCCTGACTTTTCAGGGAATACATCATCAGTGACAACCATCCACATAAACTGCAGTGAAAACAGGAAATCCTGAGCTCAACATTTACTGGCACTAGAGTGAACCCAGGGCTTCCAGTTTTCCAGGGTGAAGAGTTATTTTGAGTGCCTCTGTTCTGAGGCGCTAAACTCAACTATCAGAGGGTAAACACTCATCTGCTCCTGGAATTTAAAGCTCTTTAGAACATATCCCATAGAGTCAGAAACTCAGGTTTCAAAATCTATGGTCAAATATGAAATAAGTTTGTCTGCAGAGGAATTCTATCATAATTATTTTTGCTAGAGTACTGCTTTGGTAGAGAAATTGGATTAGGGACCCCAAGACCACAGGCACTGCCCCAAACTGCTCACCTTTGGGGTTTGATGCATTCCAGACCTTCCACTTCATGCTRTGTAGGAGCTGCCAGCATGGTCCTGCAGCCTGCCACACGCCAGCAGCTCTGTGTGTGTGGAAGGTGTGCAGGCAGACCTCACACCCTGACTGAGGCTGGTTTTGTAGCCAGCCTGCCCACATGGGAAACATGAAAGGTTGGACAGGTACTCATTTTCATCTGTCTTGAAGCAGAGGCTTATTGTCTCTATGCAAACATGATCTGGAACACGTTTCAAATACCTTGGCTTCAAAGCCACGGGGAGAAAAGTTGGCCTTGCATGTTAAGTTAAAGAGTTCTACATTCAGGGCAAAGCCTCTCTGTGTTTCAGGTTTTTCCTTACGGATTTTGCAACACTCCCACACACTGGAGGGTTTCCTCTTGCAAAAAAAAGATAAGTAAGCAGGGCATGCTCTTTCTGGAGGAGCTGGAGACCACCAAGCACCCTCTGCCTCCTTCATACCTGTAACAATTTCATTCCTCAGGGCTGGTGTCAAGTTGAGGTTGGTGAACCAAATCTCACTGAGAGTGGACTCTGAAAGGCTGCAGAAATAATGTCTCCAGCTCTATGAAAGGCTTCTAGCACCACTCCAAAAGTAGGTTTGAGAGAGGCTGCACATCATAYAAGCATAAGCATGAGAATTAAGTCACCTTTGGGCAAGTCACAGTGCAGAAGCTGTAACAAAAAGGGGAAAAAAATAGACCAGCAGCAAATTAGAGAGGGAGGAAGTGTGATTTTTCTCAGGAGATAAATCCAGAACAAAGGTGGTGAGGTGAGATCCTGAAAATCCTAACGCATGACACCACCACCATTCATTGCTACAAAACTCTCCTTTTCAGTTTAGAACAGAAACTGTGCAGAGCCTAAAAAATGTTACCTAGTGCCTAACAGGAAAAGATTGAAATTCCTAGTATTAATGAGCAATTAAAGTTCCCTGGTTTCATTTGCCTTATGTTAGTTTCTGTTCCATGTATGAGATGTTACATGACTTTCTCAGTTTGTTTTATCCTAAAGTTATTGACAGAAYTGACAGGATGAAAGTGTGTGGCATCATCTGAAAATGAAATTAGTAATTGTGATTAATTTATGCAGAAAAAATATGAGCATATGAAAACAGTAGAGTAGGACTCATGGGACATTTGAATGTTTAGTGGTTGTTAGCTTACAAAAGAAGGAAAACACCTGAGGATTTCAAAATGCTTCACTGGGTGTGATGGATAGGACAAACGTGAACAAGTTTAAGATGAAGAAAAGAATATTTAGGTTAGGCATTAGRAAGAAAAAATATAGATAAAAACTGTTTAAGTACTGGGATAAATTTCCCACATAATTTCTACGATATTCACCAGTAGAGATCCTTAAAAACAGTCAGTGTAGCTGCCTTTCAAGAATGATCAAAGACTGTACTTTGGGACGAGAAATGACAATTTTGAAATGACAATTACACTATCAAGTGTATGTTTCTGCAGTCCCTCAGAGATGGAAGGCTTACTTTCACACTTACAGCTCCTTCTGCTGTGTCTCATATGCTCAGCTGCAGGAGTCTTGGGGCCCTTTTGGATCAGGAATCTATATATGTTAAGAATTTCCCACTGAGCCATTGCTGAGCAATGTGAAACATTCCTTGGTCCCACCATACTGTTTCCATTTAGTTCCCACTACCAGACTAGGGACTAGCAAGGAAACTTCGCAAAATAAATTCACTTCTGTGTCCAAGTTCCTATTAAATCACAAGACTTATTCTGTCCTAGATGAAACTGGAAGGCTTGCCTGTGATCTACAAAGAGCCTTTCCAGCCCTTGCCTGGTGACCACCTGGCTGCCCATGTGGTCTCAGAGGAGCACTGTACATACCCCCTTTCCAGTTCTGATGCAGCCTTGCTTATCCCAGTAACTACCTTGTCAAAGCACGTGGCTGCCTGCTAGGACTAACATTTGAGAGATCAGCTTCTAATTTATTTATTGCAATGTCAACACCGAATAACTTAAGCATATTTTCCACAGATGACTGCACATTTTTTTTAACACGCTGTTTCATGTCTGCGTGCCACAAAGCATTCCAAGATTTTTTTGCAAGCTGTCATATATTTTTGGCATTACATAATCATTTTATCCATGAGCTGCTAGTGGACTTTTTATCTGACTCTAGAGSAAGCTCTATCTGCAAGCCTCTTCTTCCATTTGTCTCAGCTACAAAACAGGAATTTGAATAATGTTGTGAGTGACCCAGCATGTTTCCTGCTGTGAGCTTCTCTAGCAATTGTCTTATCATCTCAGTGAAAGGCAGACTGCTAAGAGGGTCATCACTCCCTTCCCAGAGAACAGCTCGGTGCTAACACCTGATTGTGCCCTCATGTACCTCTATCACACCTACAAAGAACTGGATTTTTTTTTCCCATGCAAATAATTTCCTTTTCTAATCATTGCTCACAGGATCTTGAAACATCTTCCATTAGGATTCTTAATGAAATGTTGCAGAGGTTGCTTTTTGACAGAGTCCCAGCTTTAGCTCRCTTCCACAACATTATCTGGTTGCTAATATCATGTGCCTACATTTAGTCATCTGATCAGTCATAACGATTCAGAACTACTTTCAGAAAATCAGCAGAATTACTTGCACATTAAAAATGAGTCATTTGTTTGAATCAGGGTCCATATCTCTAAGAAAGCCTGGAAAATTGGTCTTGACATAATAAGGTGTTTATAAAGCTAAGTATTTTAAAGCAGCTTTCATTTAACCCATACTTTGGCTGAGCTGCAGCAAAAAGATTTGTCTTATTAAATATTTTGGTGACACACGGACKAAACTAAAATAATTTTAAATTAACACTGGTTAAAGTACCATTTACAAATTAAAACAGAAACTAGAAAAGGCTTTGAGACTCAAGTCACAGATGGGCAAATGTTGGCATTTTCATGGAAGTGCAATAGTTTTGAGAGACAAACCTCAATCAGATGAATTAATGTAAAAGAAAGCTAATAAAGAACTTGAAGAGATACTTTGTAAATGGAAACCCTGGGGCTTTATGCAGGTTCTAGCACAGGTCTCTGCATATATTTGAATTACTGATGTTTTGTAGAAAAGCAACTCATAGGTTGCCAGCAGTGATTTGAAATTCTTCAAAGCCTAACGTTTTCCTCCAAGTATGTACCAGTGATAGACAAAGTGAAAAATTACTAGACTTGGGATTTTTACATTATTCTGCCCATCCACACCCCCTCAGCCCTCTCCCAATTCCCAAAACAAACAACAAAATCCCCAAACTAACCCAAATATAGTGGATCTCACTAGAGTTACAATGTACTTTTCTGGAAGCTCCATAACACTAAGAGTACCATCATTTCTCCTTCAGAGATAAAGATCTATGGTGACTTGTATATTCTCAACTCCTATTTCAGTCTTGACAAGCCCTGKGTCCTCCTAAGAGAGAAGCAGCAAACCTCCTGCTGCTCAGAGGCCCCATTCATCACAAACTGAGATGACAACTGCTTAGTTCCTGTTCTTTGCTGGTTCAACAGGACCAGGAGAGTTATCATGCAGGGATTTAAAGATTTTTGTCATCAAAACSAAAACTCATTGGAATAGATCAGTAGAAAGAGATGGTGCCACTTATATAGAAAATTTCCTGATGCTTCARCAGATTTAGTTCAATCAAAATGCCACCTTTCCATGCTTTTCATCCAGAAGTTCCGTGAAGGCTAGAATTTCCTGAATTCCGGTATAAAAAGATAGGGATTAAGAATCCCTTTTAAAAATATTTCTGATAGCAGATGGAAAGGAAAAGGCTGGCAAATCCTCTCTGAGTGTGCTGTGTTTCTTTTCTCCCATCTAGCTTGAGTAGGATTGTTAAGATGATTCTGAGCAGTATCAAAGGAGAAGAGCACGTGTCTGCAGAGTGCAGCTGCTACTAACTCRCTCTGAACGTGTGATCTGGAATGAATTATGAATAGCCTGCCGTGTACACCGCTATTTCCTAGAAAACAAACTCTGGAGTTACTGAAACCTGACTTGCAAAAGCCCTGCTGCTTCCACTGCCACCACACTTTTTCCTGATTGTCTCTGGTCCAAGAGTGCTGCCAAGACTCAGCCAAGGCCTCCCTTCCAGCTCCCAACTCCAGACATACATTGGTCTGGACAGAGAGCAGASACAAGTTTGGCAGACAGTTCCAAGCCCCAAAGACTTTATTATGTCAATTTTTTTTTTTTTTAAATCGACAAAGGGTGCTGTAAAAGATGGAGGCCCACATGCTTGAACACAAAAAATGTGTCAACGGTGGAGGTTGGAAAAGAGCTTCACTCATCCGATTTCTGTGCCGATACTTTCATCACCAGCCTTTGCTGCCCATCTGCACTGAAGTCTGGAAATTCCAGGCACCATATCAATGCATTCTAGCAGGTTACTCAGGATATTTGTTTAGAAACAAGCATTAAAAAGGTTTCTTTTCTTCAAGACCAGAACTATTTCAGACAGGGAAGGTAAAGGGCTGTTTTAGAAAATTACTTTCAGAAGTAAAGAGCAAAACCCGTGTATTTAATGTGGTCTGGTCCAATCCTGGTCTCCTAATCCTCATGTATTATAAGGTTTATTTGGGTTTTTAAGGCTGTCGGACTTTTGTTTTCTTTCCATGCTGAGTGGAAAGATGCTGGCTAATTATTCATGAGTGGCTACATCTGATTCCATTACCTTGCTCTTTCTACAGTTATGTGAAGTTGATGTAAAACACTTCTGTTCTGAATTAATTGGTACTTCATATTCCCACTGCACTGGCAAAAATGGCTGGGTTGGACAAAGCAGTGGAGAAGTGGGGAAAAGAGGTAGATGATAGATAGATAGATAGATAGATAGATAGATAGATAGATAGATAGATAGATAGATAGATAGATAGATAGATAGATAGATAGATAGATAGATGATAGATAGATTTAATCAGAGGCAATAGAAATTAGATTATGAAATTCTCCACTTAGGGGCATGACACCTTTTAGACTCTTTCAAGAGAAACTTATTCAAATATAGCTGGTATTAACAGAAATTATGCAGGAGTGTAATTTCTTCTCTCTCCAGAATAAAAACATTTTAATGCAACTTATATTTTAATCCAAATCTCCCCCTCTAAATCTCTTCTCTGCCTTCTCTTATGGCTTTTGCGGTTTTGGACTATCTGAGATTTTTCTTTGTTGGTATTAGAGCCAGAAAAAAAAAAGTGATAGCAGCAGCATTTCTACTGAAATAGAAATCATTCACATGTCAAAGCAAATAAAAGAGTTTTGATCAGTTCAAACACTTCACCTAGGTATTTTCTTTAATTATAGAAAATTTTAGGTGCTATTATGTAACTCAACACCATGTGACATCACTTCTTAAAATCCTCAYTCCTTTCCCCCAGCCCATTCAGATCCTAGCAAGAACAGAAACTGCTGTAAAATGTAAGGAGAAAGAAGATTAAGAACCACTAAATTATACAAGAGCAATCCATTGGTTTGATTAGTTTCCAGACCATTATTAATGAAATAAAAAGAGACAGACTTATTTTCAAAGACAATAGAACACGTGTGAGTCCCACAGTCTTCACTAGATTTTATCAGCATTGCCCATCTCTGGTTTTGACAAGTTATCATGTTAGGCACAATGGGTGAGCTCTGTTGGCCTCTGATGATGGGCCAGAGAGMACTCTTTTTTTTGACACCTTTGGCAAGAATTAATGTTGGTCTTCCTAGAAGAATAATTTTTGTGCTAATAAATTATGCTTACAGTTTGCTAAATCTAATATAATTAACAAAGAAAAATACTCAGAAGAAAAAAGGGGTGAGGGCAATATGAACTCAGGATGAGAAACATAAATCTATGGCAATGATACTTGTGGTAAGCTGGTAAATTTCTGTGTTCCAAGAAGCTGCAGGTGATAAATCTATCGGAGATGGGTGCCTGACTTTCGGGCATTTCTGCACTTAAATTGGAGAAAAGTTAAATTGGAGAAAAAATGCTGGGATTCTTCCTGTCAATACCATTACTCAGACACAGTTTTATGAAATCGTGAAAGCAGACTCACACTTTYAAAGCCACAAAGTGTACAAAAACATGCCCATCCCTGGGAAAGGATGCTGTTAAATACAGATGGGAGGAAGCAGACACTTCACACTCATTTAGGAGGTGCTTCCTGCGCTGCTGAAGTGGGGACTAAAAGCTCTCAATTACCTTCTGAAGCCAAGGTGTGCGCACACAGGGCTAACAACGAGAGAGATCATGGGTGTGATGTTCTCTACCGATAACACCGCCAGCCTGTACCGCTGCAGAGAACTTAAATGCCCGGTCAAAATTGGTTATTTGTTCCCTTTTATACTGCAAAACATCAGTTTCAAGATACTTGCTGTGCAAGGTTGTCTTAAGCAGGAAAATCTCACTCAGGAGATATATTCGTATGCAACTGATAGGAGGAACGAATTTGGAGTCAGGAGAAAGACAGGGGCCATCTTCACAGACACCTTAAGATGAAAAATGGTTTTATTCCCCTCTCTCCTTCCTATCTGTGGGTGTTACCTGTCTTTAGGAAGTGTCTGCAGCCTGAATTCTCAGGGCTCTGTGACTCTGTGCAGCAATCTGCCCCAGGCTGGAATAAAGCAGACACGTTAAGGCTGCAAGGAGCATCTTCCTGGCTTCTTGGTGCAAGATGCCTTTTGTTTCTCATTTTACTCACATGCAATTAATCTCTGAGTGTTATTGATATCGTACAGAAAATTGCTTTGACCACTGAAAAATGAGTCTTCAACTTATTTTTCAGGGAGACTGCTGATGTACTAAAGCCAGTAACATTTAGATAAAAGCATATAGAACCCGCATACATTTATATAGGATCACGAAGCAGATCACCAACACCACCTATTTTACAGGTGGAGAAACAGTGCATGGAGAAATTTCTCTGTTTAACAGAAGAATCTGATAAAAAGATATCCACAATCCTGCTTCTTAATTTCCCCAATCTTCATATTATTTATCTCCCAGATATATTAAGCACTGATTTTAGCACGTATCAGCATGTATAGTAGATCCTCACGTAACAGTGCTATGAGAACCTGAAGTGTTTAGGGGAAATATTGTTTTATTTCTTAAATCTTGGACAATGGTTCTGATCTCTGGCAACAGATCTGAATTTGAAAAGCGGAAGAACCTGTTTGCTTCTATACCCTTCCAAGCTTATTTGGTCTTACTGGCTGAACATTGGCACAGGCTGCCCAGACAGGCTGTGAGGTCTCCAGCCTTGGCTGATCCAACCTTGAAGTTGTACCAAACAACATCCAGAGGGCCCTTCCAACTTACATGTTTTCTGATTTTATGATCTTCCATTTTCTTTTCTTATTCTATTAAATGGTTCACCTCAAACTATGGCAAATCCATGCTTTTGACTTGCTTGCTAATATAGAAGGTCAAGAGTAATTCTGCACTAGGTCTACTCAGGAAAGAAGACAGGAGGAACTAGCTTCTTGATTACAGGAGAGTTTTGATAGCTTGAAGCATAGGTTATTTTTAATGGCTATATTCATTTGGCAGCAGTTTTGTTCCAATTGTTGCACTGCATTCATTGACACAGTTGTTTTTAACCCACATGTTGGCTACCCTGTTGAAAAAGGAATAAAAGGAAACTAAAAGGGCATTTGAATAATATTTTAATTATCACATTGCTTATGCTCATGAAGACAGGGAAGTACCTTATATGACATCTCTTGTCAAGGTGACACGCAAGACAAACAAGAAGATAACAGATGTAGGGAGCAGAATGGCAAGAGCATTTCCATGACTGTAGTAACCCAACACAGAGAGACTTAGATATATGCAAATTACTTAATTGACTAAAGTAGGATTGAGCAGAGCAACTGTGGTTAAAAAACTTGCAGATTTTGGCCTGACTGTACTGACCGTACTCCTCAATTATTGTAGAACACAACCAAGAGACCTCCTTCAGGCTGAGGAAAGACTGAGAAAAGCTGAGAAACCTGGAGTTGATCAGCTTGGAGAAGAGAAAACTCCAGTGAGACCTTGCTGCTGTCAACAAGGTCTCCCTGTCAATACTTAAGGGGGCTTATAAGAAAAATAGGGACTGACTTTCAAGTAGGCGCTGTTGTGACAGGACCCAGGGTAATGGTTTTAAACTAAACGAGGGAAAATTCATACTAGATATAAGGAAGAGATTTTTTTTACATTGAGGGTRGTGAAACACAGCCACAGATTTCCCAGAAAGGTGGTGGATGCCTCATCTTTGGAAACATTCAAGGCCAGATTGTAATTGTAATCCAACGTCTTCTAAAATAAGATTCATCTCATTCTGGTATAAGACTTACACTGTAATGAGAATCTCTTTAAGAAAACTGCATCTGCTGAAAGCCAATAGATCTATGACCTTTGGGATCAGCTGACAGACTTCCCTGAAACCTCTTTCTTACCCTCCCTGTCCCTGACTCCCGAAACACCTGGAGAAGGGAACTGAGAACAGAGGCATTTGAGAGCTCGGTCTGATATGTGATTCCTCTCAACCTGTGCCCGGAGTTTGACAAAAAAGTCTGATGATGCCTGCTCCTTGCTGTAGAGCCCACCTGAGACTGTCACCAGTATTTACTAGCACCTTTCTGAGATCTGAAATACCACAGCTCTCACTAAGGTGGAGCAGCCCACTGCTGACACCATGCTGAGAAAAGTCTTGCATGGCAGCTGTCCTGGAAGGTGAGCTCTCTCTTTAAGACAAGGAAGTAACAGGCGACCAAGTTCAGGAAGGTACAATTTCAGTAAGTCCTTGACCTTAGATCCTACACAAAGTCCTGAGATTGAAGTGCTTGCTTAAATTTATACTCACACAAGGTGCTATCTGTACAGGAATGGATTTTAGCATGCTCTTACAAACTGCTTTCTCTCCCAGGTTGAATGGTAGGCTGTCTTTGCAGGTGAGACTTGGCAGCTCTAGCACACAGGAAGAAGGCTTTGTGTTATCTTTACATTTATATGGCTCTTTCTCTCCCTAATGTTTCAGAATGAAAGGCCCTGTACTTAAACTACTGTTTAACACTTGTCTCCTATCTTTCTTTCCACAGTATGTGGCATTTGCCTCCCTGTTCTTCATTCTGGTCTCCATTACCACCTTCTGCCTCGAGACCCACGAGAGATTTAACCCCATAGTGAACAAGACAGAAACTGAATTCATCGGGAATGACACCCAGGTGCGGCACTACAGGGAAGCAGAGACTGAAGCCTTTCTCACCTACATCGAAGGTGTCTGTGTGGTCTGGTTTACATTTGAGTTCTTGATGAGAGTCACTTTCTGCCCAAACAAGGTGGAATTTATCAAAAACTCTTTGAACATCATTGACTTTGTGGCCATACTGCCTTTCTATCTAGAGGTTGGACTCAGTGGCCTGTCTTCCAAAGCTGCTAAGGATGTCCTGGGCTTCCTCCGCGTAGTCCGTTTCGTGCGAATCCTGCGAATTTTCAAGCTGACCCGCCACTTCGTCGGGTTGCGGGTCTTGGGACACACCCTCCGTGCCAGCACAAATGAATTCTTGCTGCTCATCATATTTTTGGCATTGGGCGTCTTAATCTTTGCCACGATGATCTATTATGCCGAGAGAATAGGTGCTAAACCAAATGACCCTAGTGCCAGTGAACACACACACTTTAAAAACATCCCCATCGGCTTTTGGTGGGCTGTTGTCACCATGACGACCCTGGGCTACGGAGACATGTATCCTCAGACTTGGTCAGGCATGCTGGTGGGGGCCCTCTGCGCTCTCGCTGGTGTGCTGACCATTGCCATGCCTGTCCCTGTCATTGTGAACAATTTCGGAATGTATTACTCCTTAGCTATGGCTAAGCAGAAGCTACCAAAGAAAAAAAAGAAGCATATCCCGAGGCCACCCCAGCTGGGATCCCCCAATTATTGTAAATCTGTCGTAAACTCTCCACACCACAGTACTCAGAGCGACACTTGCCCACTGGCCCAAGAAGAAATTTTAGAAATTAACAGAGCAGGTAGGAAACCTCTTAGAGGAATGTCCATCTGACCGTTAACCTCCATCCCGTGTAGTGATTTAAGATTCAGCCAGACTGCTTTCTTAGAGCAATGGGTAGCACATTTATCCATTCTAGTCCCACCATCACACASTGAATAATATGTGTGAAGTCTAGGTTGCAGGGACAAATGGTACAGTGGAGGCTGATCAGCAAAACTAAGGATGAGAGCACGCTCTAGGAGCCCAAACTTTGGTCCTGGTTAAGGGCATACAAGTCTCAAGATATTTTGGAAAGCTATTACATCTAGTGGAAGAATTTTGAGAGTTCTACAGCTGTGTTGCTGGACTGTGTAATGCATTTCAGAGGCTCCTGAGAGCTGAATGCTTCATAGAGCAGAGTAGGAGCCAAGTACTCAGCAATTACAGAGCTTTCTGACAAAACAGGGCTGGAATTTGAAACAGCCAGATGCTTTCTCATTTGTTCCCATTTGGGACCTTTCAGCTGTTCTAAATGGCAGATATTGTACATCTCATTACAGAAACTAGGTGCCTAGTAAGTTGAAGGGACAACTATACCATCATGCATATTCATGAGACAATCCTGTCTCTTTCTGATGATTAACTGCAAAGTAGAACAACAGCTCAAATTCTTGACACTGATGCAAAATGACTCACTCTGAGACAAGACTAGATGTAAGGATGTTTATTCCATGGCATGCAAATCAATCTATTCTATAATATTCCACTAGAATTTAGCATTTAGAACTATGAAGAGTTTTGAACCACATTTTCTAAAACATGCTCCTTTTGCAAGTATGGGTTGGTGAGTTACGGCTCTTTCAACCTTCTGGCAGCAGAGGCCAACTGGAAAAGGTCTGACTGCTCATTACTGGCTGGTTTGGCCTAAACAGCGATTGCCTCATTCTTATTTTTAATTGTACTGATTCATGTTAGCAATAGGTGAAACCAGAGCAAAAATAACCACACTAATTCTACTGGGAGGGGGGAGGGAAATGGAAAGAATACTAGACACCATGGAATATATTATAATATCCCATGGCTAGTGGTTAATTATGGGAATATCTCAGTTCTATGAGACTCCTATAGCACACAAAATTACGGGGCTCTAATTTGATTTTTTAAAACCCCATAATCTACCTCTACCCATGGAATATCACTATTTATTCTATGGAGTAATTTGAAAGTAGATAACCATATTGAAAACAATGCCAACTTCATTTCTGGCAGATGTTACAGCCAAGTTGCATAGTGAACATTCTTCAGCCTTTTCAGAATATCCCCCTTTGTTGTATTAGCAAGGACAGATCGCCAGCCAAGTGAACTTAACTGACATAGAGTACAAAAGAAGTGTTTTGGAAGAGCTAGCATATACCTATGATGGTCTTGTGTTATCATTTTTTTGCTTTGAAGAAAATTCTAATTTGTTACTCATTGTGAGTGAGATATTTTCTTGTCATCTCATAGCCATGCATGTTGATGTCATTGTGAGAAGCACAAAGAAAGTGAGACTTTCCTTTGTGTGTGACTTCACCAATGCCAATGCTAATTTTGGAGGGGAAGAGCTGGTGGGAATCTTTCTCTTGTTTTCTATTCTCTTTTCTCTTTCTTTCTGATTTCTTTTCCCTTTTGTGCAAGTATGTAAAATCCATTCAGAAGGTAAATAGCTTTCATTTTGTTTTTGTTAAAGGCTATTTCCATTGCAACAGGCCAATCACGATTCACGTGACTGATAGACTGTAYCAATTGTATCCTTGGCGCACATAAGCGATGGTTTTATCATCCATTCCCCTCAAGTTGCAAATGCTTATCACAGCTCATGTTCAAGCAGCAAACTTCCTCATAAGCAGATGCCTTTGTGGCATCACAGATCAAGAGGGAAAGAGGGCACAGCAATATTGTGTGTCTCCTATTGTGAGCAATCTGCCAACTGCCCCATGACAGGGTGCAAGAGATGCCAGACTCTGGGGTACTTTAGCAGTCAGCTGCAGAGTGACTCTGCTCAGAAATCCCTGCCTTCATAAAGTTCCTTCCATTACCTGCCCTGGTCCTCTCTGGGAACCAAAGGACCAGGAACTCTACGAGTTCAGTGCAATTCTGCACTGGTATCCTGAGAACACGTGTAATTTTGGTTCAATGTGGAACTGTTTCGCCACCATCAGTGCTCTAAAATCAGCTGTTACCGCAGTATCCATGAGGTATTGATAGTAGCAGCAACTTATCTATTTCTGCAATAATTAAGAGAAACTATTTTTATATACATATACAAGCATATATATTTTAGGAAGTAACAAAGCACATTTACACTTCAGCTAACAAAATTGTAACACTGTAGCTGGAGTTCTGTTTCTGATAATTATTATGCACCACTAGCAGCAAAAAAATATTGCCTGCATCTTTTAGCTTCCAAATAGGGAAAGATCTATATGTGTGCAGGAGAAAAGCAAAAAATAATAAGATCAGAACCAAACTGCTAAGACAAAATCTGCATTGCCTTGGATGTTGTTTCATTTCTGTAATATGAAGTCTTCACAGGCACTGACTTGTTTTTGAAACTATCACCTGCACATTATATGAAAACAGGTTTGCAAGCAGTGAATGTTTCCCATACTGTAAAATCTTTAGATTGCTTATCACCTAACTGTAAACAACTAGTTAATATTGCACTAGGAACACTGAATGGGTGCCTAACATTTCTAAAATAGTGCCCAAATCGTCCAACATATTTCTTGTAAAGCTTCAGTGTGACCGTGTCTAGGTCACATAAGATCATGTGATTTGTACCCAATACATTATTTTTTTAAAAGCCTGCTTAGCTGCTCAGGTGTAAAGGACATCACATGAAGTTATTAATTCCATGTATTATTTGTGATGGAACACAAATCACCAAAGAGGGCTGAGTATGAAGTAGTTCCACACAGTACTCCCTCTGTCATGCACTGAGTCAGCAACTTCACATCTGTTCCTGGTCCATGCCCCAGGGCCAAGGAGGTTCTACAAGAGCTCTGCACAGCTCTGTCTGGTGCCTCCTCCCGGGATAAGGAGCTCTTTCCTGGCACAGACATGCAAAGAGCAGAGCTTTGCCCACAGGCTGCACAGCTGCTGCCAACGATGCTGTGGTCATTTGCAGGCAAAGCAAAGATGCTTTGATTTAAAAGTCTGGCAGGTTTGAATTAATTTTTTTTATTGTCCCTAACACTCTCAGCAGCTCAGTCATGGGCTAATCTATAGCTGGCAGGAGGGTATCTTTAATTAACAGTTCTTGATTTTAATTCAATATGAGGATGTTAGAATTTTATTCTACTATACCTCCCCTTCCTGCAGCAATCCTTCCTGTTTTCCATCCCATCTGATCCACCAGTGGGTGCCTGAGAAAGGAGCAGAAGGGAGGAAAGGCACTTCAGAGTAGAGGATGGCAGAGCTACTGCTGCAGGCAGACCTTCACCTCAGCATTAACTAAAGACTTCCTCTCTAAGGAACATTGCCTTCAAGGCAGTTTCTGCTGCTCATAAATTCTTAAGATATTGCTTAAGGAGTGCCCAGTGGAACCAGGCCTGATACAAAGCAGCAGATTTCACCTGACCAATTTGACCAAAACTCCGTGATCTGGGGATATCTCAGACTGTGGAGGACCATGTGTTCCCTCACTTAACATACACTCATCAGGTTCTACTATCTCCACATTAAAGGATTAACTTTGTTATGTTGCAGTGTTGTTTTCAGGCTCTGTTCAAGAGCAGGGGTTCATTTTGGCTTCATTTGATGTGGGACAGACACTATACTGCAATCCAATACCCAACAGGCTAAGTGGACAGCAAAGAGAAAATTGAAATAATCCCCAATATTTTCAGTTGACACAGGGCTTAATTTAATTGAGCAAGATTATGTGGAAGGTCTTAAACTTGATTTTTGTCCCATACTTCACACTGTCTCACAAGTATAAGTAATTTCATTCAGTACATAGTGAAATATTTTAAGGTGCAAATTTGTAAGAAAACCTCAAAACATTGAAAACAAATACTAAAATTTCTCTGTTTTACTTTAAAAGTGCTGCCCAGCTCCTCAGTCCCTCTCTTCCATGAGCTATATGCTTAGCTGCAGGACAGGTTGACTAAATGGTGACATCTCAGAGTGGTCACTGGGTGAAGCAGTGAATGCAGCTTCCCAACATTGTCAAGGAAACTTAGAATATGAATGGAATTCATAACTTCATTTGATTCCTACAGTGCTGTCTGGTGCCACATAGCAATGGTGTAAAGAATGCATTCAGAATACATAAGCCAAGGAGATGGATTATTTGGGGTTTGTTCTACCCCAACCTTTTATTCTTTTCATATATATATTTACAACACCAGCACACACAGTGTTTATATTAACTTTAACATGGCCAGATTAAGAATTTCTCACCTCTCTGATCCCTTCTGCATGCAGCTTCACTTAAGCTATTCTCCAAGGATATCATATCTTCATGCAAATGTATTGTGCAGCCTCTTTCACAGTGTATTGATGGCAAAATTTTCTATTCATTGCATAGCTGTAAAATACAGAAAAAAAATAACTAGAACTAAGGCACCTAAGAGGAGTGGGAAAATGTCTGTCATTACTAATGCAGACTTCATTTTCAGAAAAACAGTCAGTGGTTCTTTTATTATCTGCCCCAAAGCCAATTTTCAATAACCCACTCCTAGATTATCCTGATGCCTGGATAAAGTAATCCAAGTCTAACACTGACAGAATGGAACTACAGAGTTGCAGTGACTCCCATGTACTCCATGGTCAGATGAACTGGAACAAGCTGTGATGTTAGGAACCCATTATTTCAATGCAATTTCCCGAGAGAGATCTGATCTCCTTTTAAAGAAATCATGTGGAATTACCCATTCCAGCTTTATCACGCGTGCAGTCTGAAGGAGCTCTTTTCTCAGGGCTTCATTTTACATCTTTTCTGTCATCATAACTAAATAACCTGTATTCCTTGTGCAGCACACCAGCTCTAAAGTCAGAGGTGTGCTAAGCCTGTAATTCCAGTGCCAATGCTCTGTGGGAGCTGGGAACTCTTGGAAGCTCTTGTCAGAGGCCCATTAAGCTGCCTAACATTTCACTGTAGCTTGTGAAGCTCAGTGGCTTTTAAGGAGTGCAAAGGACTGCTCAAGCCATAGCTATGTAGCCACTGTGGTGCTCCTACAAACCATGGAGAAGCAAATTCTCTGATCAAATGTCTCTCAACATTATTAGAAAAGAATCTCATCTAATTTAGTGTCAGAAAACCTTTGCCCCTCTCTGTAAGATGCACAGTAGATGGCAAAGTAACTGTTAAGAGTTTAGGTCTGTTTCAGCTCAAAAAGCTCTGGTGTTTAAAATGTGTTGGACATAAAAAACACTAAAAAGGCAGCAAAAAAGGTAATAGGGAAGTGCTTTTTTTCTTTCCTCACTATACTTAGCCTTCCTAGCCTTTAAAATCCAAACCTTCTCACTCCAAAATAGCAAATGAAGTAATGGTCACATCTYGATATCACTGATGATGGAGTCCTTGGGATCTAATGGAGAAATTGCTATTCCTCAAAGCAAAAGGAATAACAACCAGTTCTTCTCATCTAACTTAAGTTTCATTTGCCTGAGGTCTCTCTTATATTGGAAGAAGACTCAGGCTACCTCAGAGAGTAATTCACTCATTTATTGTCTGAGTTGCCCTCTGGGGGTATCTTTGCCCATAAGAGACCACAGGTGATTGCAGCTCTAATTCAGTATTCTCAGTTAAGTGCCTACAGTTCTGTGGAAGCACTTTGGATCTATTCCTTACCCTCTGCCCCATGTGGCATTCCTGCAATCTCACAGCTGGGGGTCACATGTAACATAGAATTTCTAACTAATATCATGTAATACCTTGTTGTACAATTATTCTTCTGTCACTTCCTGTAGAGATAAAACCGGTGGGTGTCACTTGTACTACAGTGCTTGTTGACTTTAGAATGCGAGTAAAAAACAACATCCTCCATACCAAGTAATTTGAAAACAAAGAGGARGAGCTATGTGTTCAAGCACAGTGCTTTATGTTTCCTGCTTTCCCCTGGCACTAGGTGAGACATGAAAAAGAATTTAAAAATTAGAAACCTCTCCACACAAACCCTGTGGGCCAGACCCAGGGCTGACTGTGTTTAGGGACAGGACTGCACTAAGCTAAAAAACAACTGCAGAACTAAATAGTAAAYTTTAGGACTTTTCATGCCTTAATATCCTAATGAGCACAAGGCACTTTCATGTAAAAATACAGATACAAGTACTCCAGTCAAATAAGGCCAACCTGTGTCAATCCTCCAGCACAAATAGATGTAAATATGGTAAATCCTCTTTCTCCAGCACATGCCTGCCACTGCAGCTGCCATCCAGAGCAGAATGCATTCCTGGAATATGAAAGAGGTACTCTTGGCATCTCTTCCTTCTGCTGGACTGAGTA
Source organism: Malurus melanocephalus (assembly GCF_030028575.1). Taxonomy (NCBI): domain Eukaryota; kingdom Metazoa; phylum Chordata; class Aves; order Passeriformes; family Maluridae; genus Malurus; species Malurus melanocephalus. The sequence goes on along the minus strand of NW_026623338.1, from coordinate 961,348 downwards.
TGATTGGTGTTTGCAGGACAGATACAAGAAAAGGCACCTCTGTGCAACAAGTGCATCTCTCCTGCTGTACAACTAAACACGCTAGATCACTTATCTGTTGCTGCAAAAGGCCAGAGACAAAAAGGTGTAGGGCATGAGGTCCCAGTTCTGTGCCCAGTCCACTTGCTTGTATCCCTCTCGGACTATACTTGCAGGATATTTTCTCCAAGCCTTCTGTTCACTTGCTTGTCTGTTAATAAGCACAAAGCTGAAATAACGAGCACTCCCATCATTCCTGCTGTCATTGTTCTTTGTATTCATTTATCCACATTCCATGTCTCAGACACCTTCCATACTGTACAGATCATCATACTGTATTCCTCAGTCAGAGCAGCAATATAAGACTGTAACATGACTCACCTGACTGCATTTTCCTGCAGCCTCTGCCTGACCTGTCAATGACTCCTCTGGTGTTAGTGAGACTCCCAGCTGTTCAGCATAGGTATAAGTAAACCCCCCAAAGGATCAGGATGAAACTAGGAAGGATCTTCCAGAGCTCTTTGCAGTGCAGCATTTCCAGGAGCTACAGTTCTCAGCACTGCATTAAGCATACATCCAAGAATGCCTGCAAATAGCAAGGTGCACTGGATCGACTTTCCTAGAGCTCCTGTACTTCTCTAGCAGTACCAATAGGTAGGCAGCCAACATACTGTCACCTCACTTCAAGAGGTAATACCTCTTAAGGGTGATATTCTCTGGGAGTGATGTTACTATGTTGGCCAAGTTAGTACTGGGAGAGACGGTCACCACCGTCACTGGAGTGCCTTTCCTGGGGGACACGGCTTCCTGGAGGGACCCAGGTCGACACGGTGGTGAGTAAATGTTGAAGAGGTAGGTTGGGCTGGAAGGATTCTGCATAATTCATGTAGGATACTAAATCCTGCTCTCGTGCTAGTGTAAAGTCCTTCAGTATGATCTACTCAGAAGAGCTTCATAACAACTTTCAAAATATGCAGTAATATAAAAATCAGGAAACTAATAAAGATACCTAGATAAAGATATTGATTTTAATGGCCTTAGAATATTGGGGTAACTAAAACAAAGCTGTTATGTAGGAATCTTAATTCTTTTACATGTTCTTCACATTTCTCTCTTTTTTCTCTTTCTCTCTTTCGCTCTGTTTGTTAACATTTATTTGTTATTACTGTACGTTGCTTGCGACTTGTGTATGTTACAGACTGTCACATTTTATTCTGTGAAGTTTTTCTCCAATTCCCATCAACCTGAGCTCCATGTTGGGCAGCCGAGGAGATTACAATACAGTTCTTTATTGCAAAAGAACAAGGAATGTCACAGACTATAGGTAACTTCACTGAGGTTGTGACACAAAACCTGATACGAGGTATTAATGCAAAGAGTAAGTACTTGGTATAAAAATAGAGCTCTTTAGTCAAATTACTTTCTTTTTTTCAGATAGTCTGCATGGGAAAAATTAATTTCCATTGCTCTCCAGAAGAAAACACTCCCAAACCTACCAATCTAGGATTCTTGTCACTCTCATTTGAAAACCAGCGGTGCCTATGTCAACTCATCATTGCTCATTTCCAAAAGCCTAAACCCATATTTTCTATGCTGTTCTTCTCTATGCTGTACTTCCTTCTGTACACTCCAAGTCATCATTTCATCATTTTGTCATCCTTTGTCTGTGGTTTAATATATCTTCTCCATAATTCTTTTTCTCATTTAATATAGTTATATCCCTTTCACTCTAAGGACCTGATTTAACAACAACAAAAATGAATCCCTGCCCATGGGATTCATGTTTCTTAATCCTGCATCAGGCTCTGTAGCCTATAAAATTGATTTCTGTAGCCAAAGATGGTCTGGCACAGAAGCATAATTGTTACTTTGCTGAATGATGTCCTGAACAAAGCATTTTGTTTTACAATCGTCCCCAATTACTCCCATAAACTATTTTTAAAGAATGGTAAAAAGTAGCTGATAGACATTGTATAAATGATAGATCATTTTCTAGAGGGACAGCATGAAGTTTATTGCTTATTCTTAATTATCAGGAACTCAGAAATCACTACAGCCATGTACCAATGCAAGAAAAGCATATTTTTCTCAGTGTGAAGTTCCTTTACTACCTGATTTGCTATTATGCTCTGACCCTCTCTTGATGTGAAGAAGCACAGCAGGGTTTCCAGCATAAAAAACCAGTGTGATTTATACTGATGCAGTTGATGAGTGGACAATGAATATTAATGCAGAGTAAACACTATCCAGGAAACTGAAACAGAAACAACTTGCTAAGAGGAGGGGAATTTGACTTAGAGATTCAAGAGAGTTGGGAATTTAACTGTAAGTATTTCCTTTCCATGCAACATCTCAGAGAGAAATGGTTGAATAATAGAATCCTTTATGGTGGAAAAGGTCTTTAAGATCATTGAGYCTAACCTCTAAACCAGCACTGCAAGACCACCATGTCACCTAGGGATGGTGACTCAACTACTACCCTGGACAGCCTGTTCCAGTGCTGGACAACCCTTTTGGTGAAGAAATGTTTCCTAATATCCAATCTAAGCCTCCCTGGCACAACTTGAGGTTATTTCCTTCTGTCCTATTGTTTGTTACTTGAGAGACAAACCCTACCTGGCTACAGCCTCCTTTCAGGTACCTGCAGACAGTGATAAGATCTCCCTTCAGCCTCCTTTTCTCCAGCCCCAGCACCCCCAGCTCCCTCAGCTGCTCCTCACAGGGCTCGTGCTCCAGACCCTTCCCCAGCTCCCTTTCCCTTCTCTGGACTTGCCCCAGCCCCTCAAARTCCTTCTCMTYSTGAGGGACCCAGAAYTGGACACAGCACTGGAKGTGTGGCCTCACCAATGCCCAGGACAGGGGGACAATCCCYRCCCTGGCCCTGCTGGCCCCACCATTGCTGATCCAGGCCAGGTGCCATTGGCCTCCTTGGCCACCTGGGCACAGCTGGCTCCTGTCCAGCTGCTGTCACCAGCACTCCCAGCTCCTTTTCCCAGCCCCTCTGGCCCGGCCTGTGGAGCCGCCTGGGGTTGTTGTGAGCCAAGGGCAGCCCCGGCCCTGGGCCTGTTGAACCTGGCGCCATCGGCCTCAGCCCATGGACCCGGCCTGTCCAGATCCCTCGGCAGAGCCTTCCTGCCCTCCTGCAGATAAACCCTCCCACCCAGCCTGTATATATTACAAGGTGTAACCCACCTTGTTACAGAAGGAGGTCAAGTTGGCCAAGCAGGATCTGTGTTTCCTAAACGCATGCTGGCCGGGCCTGATCCCCTGGTTGTCCTGCATGCGCCGTATGATGGCGCTCAGGATGAAGAGCTCGGGGACTTTCCCAGGCACCAAGGTCAGTCTGACAGGCCTGTAGTTCCCCAGATCCTCATTCGGGCCACTCTTGTGTCACCTTTGCCAACCTCCCCRGCACAGCAGRACTSCTGATAAACGATGGAAAGTGGCTCAGTGAGCGATTCCATGAACTCCCTCAGTACCCTTGGGCAGATCCCAGCTAGCCCCATAGACCTGTGTGTGTCTAAGTGGTCAATGACCATTTCCCCTTGGATTCTGGGGCCTCATTCTGCCCCCCATCCCTGTCTTTCAGCTCAGGGGACTGAGTACACAGAGACAAACTGGCCTTTCTACTAAACTGTGGCAAAGAAGACATTACAAGCTCAGCCTTTTCCTCATCCTCTGTCACAGTATTTCCCTCCATATCCAATAAAGGATGGAGAGTCTCCTTAGCCCTCCTTTTGTGGCTGATGTATTTATAGAAAGATTTTGATTGTCTTTCATGGCAGTAACCAGATTGAGTTCTAGTTGGCCTTTAGACCTTCCAATTTTCTCCCTGCATGACCTCACAACATCCCTGTAGTCCTCCTGAGCTGCCTGCCCCATCATCTAAAGGYGACAAACTCACCTTTTTATCCCCTGAGCTCCAGCCAAAGCTCCCTGTTCAGCCAGGCTGGTCTTCTTGCACCAGCTCCTCTTTCAGCCCACAGTCACAGCCTGTTCCTGTGCTTTTAGGATTCCCTTATTGAAAAATGTCCGGCCTTCCTGACTTCCTTGCCCTTTAGGGCCTCCCAAGGGACTCTCTCAACCAGGCTCCTAACATCTGCCTCCAGAAGTTCAAAGCCATTCCACTGACACCTCTTCCTCACTCTTCAAGAATCAAACTCTGTCATTTCATGATCCCTGCGCCCAAGACAGCCTGCAACCTTCACATCACCCACAAGTCTTTCTCTGTTCACAAACAACAGGTCCAGTGAGGTATCTTCCCAAGCTGACTGACTAGGGAAGTGAAATAGAGGGATATAAAGYCAGTGAATATTTTCAGATAACAAGCAGCTCTTAACTCCTCCGTAAATATCTTTGAATACTTGGATTCCCACTTTTAATTTCATCATAATCATTTGCTTAGCACAAGAAGTATCAGGCAGAAGTGATGCTGCAAAATCAGTATGCAAAAAGGAATGTGAAATATTTTCTTTTTTTTTTTTTAGATAAAGACATCTGGGAAAACCTGTCCTCCAGCAGCCTCACAGCTGCTCTACTTCCCACTTGCAGATAATAGGCTTGTAGCTAAGAAAAGCTAGAACACAGCAATTCTCCACCCTCACCTCAGCCATGTCTCCCCTGTTCCTGTATCTTTCTGTCAGAAGCCAAGAGCCAGGGAATCCCTTCATCCCAAAAACAGTTTCCTGTTGCCAGCAGAGTATGACACAGCTGATGTTTGCCACAGTAACAACCCTTTTACATCACCAGGAGAGTGTGACAGCACTGAAACACAAAAGAATAATTAGCTCATGGAACAAATACCAATATTTTCTTCATGGAGCCAGCTGGATTAGAGGTCTCTGCTGTTAGGGAATCTCATAGAGATGCTTCTTCATAAAACACTTCAGGCAGATACTGTGCATGGTAAGGGTTTAAAACGGAAATGACCCTCAAGTTATCAAAAAACCCTCAATTGATCAGGAGAGGGACTCTCCACAGTAGTAATGGCAGTCCCGGGTTTGGAACCAGGACTGTAAGAGCGCATTTGAGATCTAGAGAAGTAGTAGGTTAATTTTCAGGTGTACATGGGGTGGGGGTGTGGAATGTAACTTTACTCAGACAAGATTTCCCCAGCAGCAAGGCCTTCATCTTTCAAACAACTCACTTGTTTAGGTCTGGCCCTGTTTTGCACTCAGCTGCTCCTGCCTCCTTCCTGCTTATCAAATCCTTCCCTTGGAACACTACAGATCCCTGAAGTCACCCAGTGGCTGCTCAGGAAAGTTGCAGGTAGTAAAGCCCTGTCCTTATCTCTTTTAATCTTTAATCAAAGGTAGGATGGTAGTCTCTGTTCTTCTGGAGAGATTGTCACTGACCTTTTGTGACCTCAAAAACAGCACTGTGTCTCTTAACTGTTGTGTTTCTGATCTGGACCTGGGAAAACCCCATCTTCTTTAGCACAAAGTGGAAGAATATGTCACAGTCCGTGTATTCAGATATTGACTCAAGGGTAACTAGGCATGGACACCATACTATGAATCGTGGAGTTTCTCTCAGCCTTCTTTAAGTCAAAGGGATGCTGTAAACACTGAAAATGGTCCACTCTGAGAGTACCTTTTAACTCATCCAGTCTCTGGAGTGAGTGATCGCTGCACAGTTCTGTAGACACATGGGAGAGAAAGGGGCAGGGATCAGGGGGCACAGCTACAATCGTGAGAGGAAACAGTGGGAATTGCCACCATCCCTGGCACACACATGACTTCTGAAGATATCCATGGTACGAAGCATAGACTAGGAACTTGTTCTTTGCTTGGAGAATGGCAGTATTTGCTCAAGCAAAGAGGACTGGGGTGACCTTTCCTGGTGTAGGAACCATTTCAGCACAAGTGCCACATTTCCAAGCACAGACTGAACTCAATAAATGTATCATAGAATTACGTCTGAATATAAGATGAAGTTCAAATAGTTGGAGAGTCAGAGTCAGACTCTTGCTTACAATCATAACCAGCAGCACTGATAAAGCCATTATAACAATTTGCAACCATTTGCTGTGACAAAAGAGATGAGCCATGGARGTACACAGGCAGCTCTACTGCGCTTCTCCACAATAAGCAGAGTACACTAAGGCAAAATCCAGCAGTTCCCCTAAGTTGGGATATTTTTCAGAATTCCTCCCCCCCCCATTTTGAAATCCAGAATTTGCTTGGAAACACACAAGGCATTTTAATATACTTTTCTGCAAATGAAGAGGGATGAGATAAGAAAAAAAAAGCAAGCGGAAACCGCACAAATGAGGTAGTTCTGAAACAAACTACTCACCTGGGAAATATGCTGAATAYTTTCTTTAGCCTCTCAGCCAAATCTCTGCAGGAGAATGTTTTGAGCTGGTGCAGTTAGCTAGGTATTCACAGATAGGACAATTAGGGAGATAAGGTGCCAAGCTGAGAGTCAGAAGACTTTGTTGTAAATAACCCCTTKCATAGCAGTAGGCAAGTCACCTCACTGCATGGTAGTTTTACCCATCTGTAAAACAGATGATAATATTGGCTTCTCTTCGTGGAACAGAACCTAWAGAACAAAAAATGCTGTACAAACCTAATTCAGATTCTGCTAGCAGGGATGGAAAGACTAATGTGAATTTGGTAGGCCAGAATCAACCCTTAGAAGTTTCAAGCACCTAGAAATAGCTGTTATTAGTGTAACTAGACTCATAGTCACCAGACAGCAATGCTTGCATAGTTTTTCTTTATCTGGAGTTCTCTCAAACACAAGGCCAATCTCGGAAAAAGCAAACATGCAAATGGAAACTCTAGAAATTAACCTGAAATCATATAATTTTATTCCATCTTTAGACYTTATTCCTGAAATTGTTCAGCATGTCAATCTGCTAGTTAAAACAATGTGTACTGATGTTCTAACCATGGACTGATGGCATCAGTGATGTTTTCTTTATTCCAGAGACTAACAGACTAATCACATACCTCCAGAGAATTAGGTGCTGTAGCCAGTGGTTTGGAACACAACTGCTTAGCACTTATATACACCAGCAATAGATGCAGTGTTCTGTGCTGGCAATTTCTCTGCTTCCTAAATATGCACCCAAATTGTCATTGCGGATTAGCATTGCTTTCCAGAAYACAATCCCCAAGGCATGGCCCATGACTGTAATGTTCAAGGGATGTTAATAGGATAGTTSAGTAATTTGCCCACATCCCCAGCTACTCTGATCTCTTCCTCTTGAATGGAAATAAAATAACAAGGTTGTGGATTTTTAACAAGCATAAAGGAAAAATCATCAGCACTTAGGGACCCTGGAGGGGCTGTAAGAGCAAGTTCCAGCTCAAGCTACTAGATATTTGTAATGCAATTTCAGAAATTAATTCGAAGAAGGAAAATTCTGTTGCCATTCAAGCCAAACAGAGCCTGCAAGATTCCAAAAGAACCAAAGGCTGTTTCCAGTGAGCAGCCTGACCCACAACCACACTGCTCAGAGATGCTTTGAGCTCCTGAAATGGAGCAAYTCACCCTCCATCACCAACAATTTCATTTGCAAACCTAGGCTCAGGAGCAGCASAGGGTGTCTCAAAGATTTTAATGCAGAGCTCTGCTGACTCAGCTGCCTCCCTCATTTCAGGATTAGAGCCTTCAGCTTGTAGCAGTGGAGGCTAGAAGCAGCCCAGTTCTTTGTTCATTCCCAGGAGGACTGCAGCTCTCCCCAAACACAGTTAAGTGATTTTTAAATACCCAGCTCAGTACCTGCAGTGTGACGGTTTCTATGGCAGCTGCRCCAGGTTTTTGTGCAGAGTGATATTAAACAGCAGTGATTATTATGAACAAACAGGAATTGCAACTCAGTGGAACCTTAWAACTTTAGAATCCTGTTGAAWTTAGTGTCCACAAGTATTAAAATAYCCCTATAGCTTTTGCCACATTTTAAAATGTGTTGAGAGACCTAATTATTTCATTATTCACAGAACAGAACAAAACATTACTACATCCTTCTTGGGGGAAATAATCGGTTGATTCTGCACGGAGGAAAATGGAGGCAGAGGAGAGATGTGCAGAAAAGACTGTTTATGTTGTGACAAACCAGTGACATCTAAATAGAAGAAAAATAAAGGCCTAGAATGCAGTTACTGGTATATGATAGATGCATAGTGTTTCATATATATCTATGTGTGTGTGTGTGTGTGTGTGTGCGTGTGTGCGCAAAGTAACAAGCCTGAAAACACTTTTCCCTTCTACTCATCTGTTGTCCATCAGAGGATCCAAATCATACCTCCAAACCCTACCTAACGTATCTTCTTTTCTTTGGGGCTTGTTTTATTAGTTGGCTTCAAAATAAATGACAGTATTATATAGCATTTAGAACAAGCTAGTACATGAATGTAGAAAAGACACTGAAATTGAGTCTACCCATTGAGTTTCTTTCCTTAAAGACTTGCAGGATCACCCATTGCCTTACAGTGTCTAGGTAATAAGCATTGTGCAACTGAGGTGTAGGATGCTGCCAGTACCACCCAGTTAACATATCTCAGCATTTGTGGAGCTTCAGAAAGAACATTTTGACTGTTTTTCCTTCCCTTCAACCAAAATACTCATATCGAGCTGTGCATATTTCGAGTATATTCTCAATACACTAATTTGCACTTTAAAACCCTAAAAGAAATCCTATACTAAATAGCGCTTTAAATTGTTTTACAAATGTAAAACCAGTCACACAGAGAAAACATACGATTCTCAGTCTATCCTCATGGGAATGTGTGGAGTAAAATGGGCAAATCTGACAACTATTTTCATTATTTTCAGGCAAGAGTAAATTTTACTCTGTCTAGCTTCCAAATTCGTGGCCTGCTGTAGTGTTTTGTGTATGTAGAGTCCTGTGCTGGCACTGCAAATACTGTATGTGTTTCAGAGGAGTACATCAGAAAATGGATTGGGTTTTTTTTTTAATCCACGTTCTGCTGTCGTATTTCCATMCGTAACGTACTCTGTGTGTCTAAAACGTGTACAGCCATTCTGCATGACTGATACCTGAAATGCTGTAAAACCATCTGGGTAAATTTTGGGGAGGGGAAGAGCACGAATTTCCCCCTCAGTAATACCACACGCAGGTGTAAACCAGCACAAACAGAATATACTCAAATACTAAACCACAACTCTCAGTCCACTGCCTCTCCAGAGCTCCGAGTGACWGTAGGCTCCATGGCAAACAGGTCATCCATGCACCATCCGATGTCATGCGAAAACATACTYTGATTTCTAACCGCAGTCTTCTGCTCGCAGGACTAGGAACCACTGCACGCCCCTTTCTGAAAGGGCCCCTCAGTGCGGACCTACAGGTGGCTGCTGTCACACCTAACGGGATCACCTTTTGTTTCTCCTCCCACCTAACAGCCTTTATTTTATTTTGGTGCAGTGCACACGAACGCAGTGTCTAGGACAGATGTGCTACCTTTTAGAGTGTCGCTTTAGAAGTCTTTAGCTGTGAACCCTTAATTTGCAGCTGGAACTCTAATAAACAGTRCATAGTGTTTCAATAGCCTTCTGCTTATATGTTTGAAGATTCGAAACTGAATGGTGAGGTGGCCAAGGCGGCGCTGGCAAACGAAGACTGTCCCCACATAGACCAGGCTATTACGCCTGATGAGGGCCTGCCCTTTACCCGCTCTGGCACTCGGGAGAGATATGGACCCTGCTTCCTCTTATCAACCGGGGAATATCCCTGCCCGCCTGATGGAGGAATAAGAAAGGGTATGTAGCTGGGGCCCCGTAACCATGTAGTTAGCAATTGGTTTAAATAACTAAGGGAAAGCTTAGCTGTAGCACGCGATAGTGCGCTTGCTGTAGCAATGCACGTTTGGGCTGGAAACCACCACCTGATGTCTGCATTTGGAGTTTCTAACCTGTTTCTTTCAGAAAGAAAAGCCTGAGGAGCTGTAACTACCCCATGCAGCTGTGCTAGGCAGTTGAGTCTTCCACCCCAGCTGGTGCAGGAAGCTTTAGTGGAGGATGCTCTAYTATGTCCTTAAATTAGCCCATCCTCTAGGGAGAGACCAATTACTGTATCATAGCAATGAAGGTTTGCCACTCAGAAAGCTCACAGAGYTTACCAGACTCTGAGGAGCACAGACTTGGAGGTGGCAGACAGAAAAGATAAAACACAAAAGCAAAACAAYCTCAAGAAATATGAAGTGATTATTYGGTGACCTTAACAGAGCACTAAAACAAAATACTTAGATATTCATAGCTGGTTAGCTCAACAGAGAAAGAAAAGCATGAACACCTGTTGGCACAGGTGTCTTAATATTGGAAAATTATCCRTCTAGAATCCTTTCATAAATAAATCATTATTAGTTAGTTTCTCAGACTTCTGACAGGTACGAATCTCTCAGAAGTAACTGTGTTTTAGTTTCCTTATGGTCAGAAGAATCTATTTAGCAACAGAAGAAAAAACACATTTTAAAAGCCTTCCCTTCCTAAAATAGACTGTTTTGTTTAAATAATTTAATGTGAGGAAACCATACAAACCCAATATTAGAGTTACATCTATATGCATCAAAGTGGATAAGGAATGGGAAAATTGGAAAAGAAYTCACTCTCTTCAAATCAGTGTTTATCACTGGTGTACTGTATATAGTATATGATAGAGTCAATATTTTAAACTGCAAAGACTGTACGATGTAACCATACACTGAGTATGGAGTATAGAATTCACATGTGCCATTGTATGATGGGCAATTGTTATAGTAAATGCCAGTTAGAGATAGTGTATGTATTTATAAGTCTAAAGCTTATCATCAACAAAGATATAGTAGGACCACAAAACTTTCATATGAAAGTATATCCTCTAAAATTTACCTTTGTAGCAAAGCGTTTTACTTAATTCTGTATTGGATAAGCATTGGCCGTGTTCATTCAGCCTGGGCGAGTTCAGGTGGTTCCAGTGGATCAAGGGAACACTCCAAATGGCACATCCTTTGGGATGGGGAATGTATGGTTTTCACGATGCACTGCAACCGCCTCTCGTTCCTGAATGAAACAGAGGCTGGTTGGCTAAAGAGTAATATATGTCAGCATATTGTTGGCCTGTTTGAAACACGTTGAGAGCATCTTAATCGTTCCAACAGAATTTCATCCATAGTTCGTGCAACTCTCTGTACACTTGCTGAGCTGTTTACGTGCATGCCTTCAAAAGAAGGGGGGAGGAAGGGAGGGAAACGGAATGCATGCAACTTTGTTTTCTTTCTTTTTCTTTTTCTTTTATTTTTTTTTTTTTTATGCTGAGAACAAAGGAGTAGTATCTCTATAGCAACATATTAAATTATATGGATTTTGCTGCTTTTCCCCCCTCCTACCACACCAAGATAGCAGAAACCTTAATTTTGCCTGAGGTCACTATGCATGAAGTGGAAGGGAGAGGTATGAATGATTGTATGATGGAGACATAGAAAAATCCCTCCCACTGACTCTTCTTTTTTTTAGGGTACAACCATGTTGCTGCCTGTAGGATCAATTACATAGCCTGACCATCTTGAGAAATGATGATTTTTTTTTTTTTTTAAATGTATATATTTTAAACCTTTTCTGTACTTCGACGGCCTTCTGAGTCATGTTGCAAGCGATACTACTCTGGGCATGTCRATGCATGCAGATGCTATTGAACTGGCTACAGTGTTGACCTCATTCTTAGTCCATTCTGTCATTGATCCAATGCTGTACTTTGCATTTTTCTTTCAAATGAAGGTTACGAAATGTCACGGAGCCTTAACAGCATAGCTGGCATAAGTGGAAAAGCGATAGGATTATCCTCAGTGTCTGCGCCCTACAGCTCTCCTAGTCCAGTGAGACGTTCTTGGTCTCCCATCCCATCTATTTTGTAGCATGGATCAGTAGCAGAGAATGGTCTAAAAAGCTTTACTTTCAATTAGCCTATGCGATGTTGCATATAGTCCAGGTGACTAAGTCTGAAGATGCAATGTCTCACAGTAGCACCTGCTGCAAACGGTGTTACTTCTGATGCTTAGGTGACAACACTCCTAAATAGCACTCAGATGACAATAGGCAGGCATTGGCGTAGTACTGGTGGGCCATACATGCTGCATGGTATCAGTACATAGGATGAAGGGGAGATGCACCAGATAGCTGCCCTCCTGGTGCATCCTGCTAGTATACGCTTATTTTGGCTAATGGTGGATCTACTGGCTCTGTATGGAATGGGTTAGGCGTTTAGTCGATGATGAAACATGCCAACGATGGAAGATTTTGCTTTTCTCAGGATATTTTTGAGCCATAGGAACCCTGCAGGAGTTTGAGCAATCGAGCACAGTAGGATGAAACTTTGCATGGGCACCTATTTTAAGCTGAAAGCAATACTCAGACACACTSTAGAGAGGTCTCAGTCTGGCTGACTGCATGGGAAAAAAATCCTGTTGAAGAAGAATATGGCTGCCTCTGCATGTAGCTATCTCACCTTTTCCTCCTTCCTTTAACACTAAGATGCCGAGCTTGATGTGAAAAGCGCAGGGAAGAAGCTCAAGTACTGATTGTATTCTTTACATGCAGATCTTTGCAAAGAAAGTCCAGTCATTGCTAAATATATGCCAACAGAGGCAGTCAGAGTGACCTGACAAGGCAAGATGGAGATGAACATTGATGGCTAATAAACATCTCTGTGGAACTGTGCAGGCATAGAAGACCTTCTCATATGGACAAAGTTAACTCGCTCCATGCAGGTTTTATGGATGATTCTTCGTGGTTCTGGAGTTGTACTAAAGATGCAGGCTTTTTCTACGGCCAAAATGT
>NW_026623338.1:872227-948384 GCF_030028575.1 Malurus melanocephalus | reverse complement strand
AAAAAAAAAAAAAAAAAAAAAAAAAAAAAAGCAAAGTTATATATTTTCTTTCAAAGCTCTTTACTTTTACATACATTGTTGTAGCCAAAATGTAAAACATTATAAAACTGTACATTTCTTTGCTATGGATCGCTTCTTTTTGTATACAAGATCAGAGTAATGGTTTTAAAAAGTGCAATCAGGCAGTCATCGGTCATATTGACCACGCCTTCACAGTTCATCACACCAACATGGAAATCAAGAACTTTTAATCCAACTAGAAGTGTATAAAAATAAGAAAAACTTTTTCCTGTCTGTTTTTGTTGGCATGCTTGTGACACCTGGGAYCTTCCTTCGGACCTGACAGTAACAGCTGGTTAATTTTCCAGCTCTGATTATGTTGTATTTTATTGATGTATAGATYCAGCATAAAGACCCTTCATAAATTGTTCATATTAAGTAATCAGTATGAATTTTAAACAACAGAGGTGTTATTTTAAAACTGGGACTTATAGTACAAAATCAGGAAAATACTGAAGTATAAATGGTCTCAAAGTTTAAGAAACAAGACAACAGCATTGTATGCAATTTAGTACTGAGTAAAATGCATGCACAATGTTATGCAAAACAATTCTAGCATGAAAAATAAATTTTGTATCATGGTTTCAGTGCCTGCTGTATAGTGTAAAGGGGAATCCTTTTCTGAAGCAATCAGGGGTTTCCAGAGACTTGCTTCTAAAATCTTGAATAAATACAGTGTTCTCAACAGAWATGTAGGAGAAAAGCTTGGTATTACTTTGGTTCTACAATGCTAATTTTGGTTAGTAGATAATAAATGAAGCCTGCAAACACTTGATACAACCGATGTCTAAAGAATTCACACCATTAGTAATTTTACAAGGGAAGATTAAAAMCCCCTATAATTATCTAGGTATCTTCCTTTTCCCTCCTCAACAATAATAAATGTTTGTCTTTTTAGCTGATTAAATGAATTCAGTTTTTCTTACTTCTTTGGGCCCCGTCCTTCACTTGCTCTTCACTGAGCCACACCAGTCCACCTGATACAAAACTGGAAGAAATCCAGGTGCCCGAGTCGCACTTGTTTGGCCACACAAAACATGCACCAGTAAGAAGTGATAAATACAATGGGATTAAATTTCATTTTAGATGCTACAAATGACAACTATGGACTATGTACCAACTGTATTCCAGTTGCCTGAGCATTTTTAGTAAATGACTTCTATATAAGAAGGATACACACCTTTATCCTCATGTGAGAAAATTCAAAAGACCTGGCAACCTCCTAGGCAAGCTACAGCATCTGCTGATGGGAATGGAAATGTAAAGGAGTAGTATSCCCACAGTCTGAAGGAAGTAGAGATCAATCCCAAAAAAACCCCAGAAGAAACACCCATGGCTCTGGTAAGTGCTAAATTATGAACAAAAAAATCCCCACTGCAGCTGGACCTTGTCATCACAAAACTCTGCTCCAAAAGATAAACAAGGAAGACCTCAAGCTGTGTKTTAGGAATAGAAGAAAGGTTGATAACCTGAACTTGTACATAATTAGAAAACTCRTTTGTAGTCCTTGATACAGCATTTCACTTATCCCAAGAACTATTCTTTTCACACCGTTTCTATGCTGTCATTCTCAGAAGATAAATTCCTTACCTCCAGAGGTAAGATCCAGATTCATCCAAGATTTGTTTAATAAGCAACTTTTCCTCTTATAATGTATTAGGAATCCAGAAATAGATTTATCTGCCCCATTTTTTATTTAACACTAACTCAAGGGCCCAGTGTTAATTCTCCATTACCATAAGGAATACCAACCATTCGGCCCTGTAAATCCTGGGTAGGTCTTTACCTTCCACTGCACTTTGCATGTATCTGAGTCTCGGAGAACAGGCTGGGTACAACTGTCATTCTGCTCTACTTTTTACATCCCACACTCCCATTTTCATTTGGGTTCTCCTCTKTGCTCACTCTGGTTTGAGGTAACCATGTCTTTTGGGTGACTGCTATAAAACCCTTCAGAAACAGAACCATGCTTCCCATGCACTGCCCTTCAGGAGATGCTCTAAAGCTTAAGATCTTTTTGACCCCAGAGTGCCCCTTGCACAAGAGTGGCAGCTCTGACAACACAGGGAAAGAGGGAAAGAAGAGAAGTGGAAAATCTTGGAAGCTATTGCATTGAATCCTAAGAGAAATTCACCACATCATCCCAGCTGCCTTGCAGTTAAGGAGCTTTTGCTGGGGTATTATCATTAAAACATAAATTCCTTCAAGCCTGCCCCCTTCTCCCTACAGGAGGTACATATCTTTATTAAAGCATTGGAACTATGCATGTGGGTGGATTCTGACTTCAGGCTTTCTATAATGCCACCAGCTACTTCTGAGTTCACACCACTGTAAATCAGAGCAGAAGTTGGTTCTACAGTTCAGTTACACTCTGCCTGTTTCCTGCTGGAGATGAACACCTGTATTTCCTCCCCTGTAATCTCAGCTTTYGGCAGTGATTTCCCAGCTCTAAGACCCTGTGCTGGTCCTTCATCTGAACCCACTACCAATGAGTGGCTCATYACTTGCTAACATTTAAAGCACAGCTCAACCACACCATCTTAAACACACAACTTTTCCTCTGACTGCATGAAGGTATTCCTTTTTCTGGACCAACCTAACGTGTCTCCACAACTGCAATTTCAGAYAGAAGAAATTTCTGAGAAGAGGTTTCTGCTTTCTCACTCCAACAAAAAAAAAAAATACCCTAGCTAAAACCACTGTGATAATAGTCAAGTGCAGCAGTCATTAATCTGGATAAAGTGATTTTTCATGTAAATTGCCTCCTCTCTCCTTAAAGCTTCAGGGCCAAAAAGAAAATATATCACTGAAACAAATGGCTGCTAGGACAAATGAGCAGGTTGAAATACAGAACAGAGCAAGCAGGGCTAAGGCAAGAGCATTCAAAAAGGAACTGAGTGCAGAGCTGCTTACAAAAAAGATATCCTGAAGATATTACCCTGCCAGTTTGCAYATCCCTTTCATAGTTCCAAAACAAGGCAGCCTACTTCTCTGCTTTCCTTATATATCCTGGAAGGAATTTTGCCTCTGAGCTCACACACAAACTACCTCCACTTCATGAAAACATGCTTAAATTATGCAGGTTATTTTTAAGTCACTCACTTACTAGAGTTTGGGCATAAAATACCTGTCTGTTCAGGAGTCCCAAAGCCCCTGCATTCATCTACGACTGTTAGTGTCAAATTTTTCTCTTAGGGAAATAAAAATGTTTATTTGCAATCAAGAACRATAATTCAAGTTGAACTGGAAGTTAGAAAATTGATCCAGAACTGCATCTCTTGATTTTCTTTATCTGACAAAGCAAATGCTGTGAAAAGATATCTTCCCTGTCTCAGCCTGGCAAAGTCAGGTTTTTAACTCTCAGCATCCATTTGAACATTTAAAAAACTTCATGCAAGTACATAGGTCCAAACATCTCCAGATACTAAGAGCGTGTGCTCCAAGACTTCCATTGCTTTTTCCACTGCCCACGTTAGAGATTCCTTAGGCAGCAAAAGGCAAAATGTTGCAGTTGTGTTAGCTCTGCTGTCACTCTGAGGTACCTGCACTGCCTCTGGACCCAAAGGGCTTAGCAGGGATGACACAGCCTGTGCAGAGGCTGCTGACTGTGAGTCACAGCAGCACAACAGCAGACAAGGCTGGAGCCCGGGGAAAGCAGCCCAGCAGGAGCCACGCTTTGCTGGGGTGGTGTCAGTGTGAGTGGGTGACTGGAGAAGAGGTGGCAGTAGGTCAAGGGGTGGGAAATGAGGAGAACACAGGAGGAGTTTGGAAAACRGGTTATGCAAGTAGGAGCAATGGAAACAGCAATCAGCAGTGAGTGGGAAAGAAGGGCAAGGAGAGAGGGAAAGAGTGCGGTGACACTTAGCCAAAATAATCAAGAACCACTAGCCTAGAAGACAGAGCCTTGGCCTGGGACTCAGGAAATGGGCATTTCATTTGACTCCCCTGTGGACATGCTGGGTTACCTTGGCTGGGGCAATTCAATTTTTTGTGCCTCGATTTCTGTTCCTCTGACATTATCCTATTTTAAAATGTTCTGACATCAAAAAAGCCATATTTAGGATGGACCAGTTATTGTAATCTAGCTACTCAGAATTAAAGCACTAGAGGAGAGAAGCCTCTCTTCATTATTTAAAAGATGCCACATTTCCTTGTCTGCAGAAGAACACAATGCCCCTGCAGGAATCCCTTGTCYTTTGTACTTTAAAGCAGAGGATTATCATGGAAAATTATTAAGCACCCAATCAGTTTCATTACTGATTGGCAACTCCTCTGCTGCCCTCATTTAGGTACCACRTCTTCATGCATTCAAATCAGTAAAAACAAAACAAAAGCTAAACTTGCTTGACATTTGTAGCCAAAAACTGAAGTCATGTCAGAACATTAAAAATCTCCCAATTCTTGGCCTCCCTTCTAAATAAAAAAAAATAAAAAANAAAAAAAAAAAAAAAAAAAAAAAAAGTTAAAACCCAGTCTGATAGCAAAGTATTCACATAAGTTTAAAAGAACTATGATGACCAGGGACTACTGGAACAATATTGAATTGAAATTCTGCAATCTCCACTTACAAAGTCTGGATCCCAAGACCTGAAGACAGAACTCCCCACCAAGGCAACATAGTATCTGGATAATCAGGTGGTCTACAGGCAAAGCACCCTGGAAACAGATGAGAAAGTTGGAAATGAACTGAAGGAGAAGCTAGCCAACACAGGACCTGGACTTACACCTGACCCCCCACCAACCTACAAAGGCTCATCTGGAAATGAAATTAAATCTGATGTGTCACAAAATAGAAATGACAGAGAAAATTCTGCAAAATAAATTTCAGCCCTGAAGCCTCAGCCAGCTTTTATTCAGGAATAACTACTTTGTTGCTTTTGTTTCCAATCAAGCTGAAAAATGTGTTCTCCCAATGCTCTAAATTTATGCTTCCTCACTCTCCCACAAAGAAACACGTGGTTCATCCAGACCATGATTCAAATACAGAGACTATTTTCACTGCTGAATATTTTCAGTCACATACTCTATTTCRATGTTTTACAGAGGCACTGATGAGTAGACTGCTGCTGCATTAAAAACAGGTGAATGCTGAGACAACTTGATGAACCTGAATGAAATGCACAAATAGCTCAAGAATGTGCCTGACTTCAGTCCTTTAACATTTAAATTGGTTTTACACATGGCTTTACACATGCAGTTCTTCCAAATTAACTTCAAAGGCACATRTGACACAGACCTACATCTTCAGTTATACTCACCCAGAAGAAAGCCGCTCCCATAAAACCAAAGAATTTAAATTCAAGGCTATTATTCTTTCTAACATGGAGCAAAACACACAAGATCAGCATTTACTGGGAAGTAAGAACAGCACAAAAGCTAAAGGAAAAGAACAAAGAATGTACTACCTCTTTTTTACACATGTATCAAGATATTGATATGCAAAAAGTGAAAGCAGGTGATTATTTTTGTGTCAGCTGGAGTTGTCAGTCAATTTTGTGTAAGCACCATTTTTCTACTATGCACATTCTGAACCACAATCAAAACCATGCAAGGTGATTCTCTATCCCAGGCTGTATCCATCCCAAGCCTTTCAAATTTTTAGCCAGTAATAAATGGCATAAGCAGGACCAATACTGATAAAAAATTCTGGAGTTCTTTTCMGGAAAATATCTAGCTGTAAGGAAAAGCACAAGACTTACCATGCACCAGAAAAATATCTGAATTTCTCAGAGTGACCAGGATCTGTCATTGTCTTGATTTCTAATACAGTGAAAAGGAACTTTTGGAAGTCCCAAAATTACATAAATATTGTTTAAATCAGATGCAGAGTTCATGGACTCAAACAAAAAAAAATAGTAAGTATTTGGTTAASTGCTGGACTAGATAACAGGCTTGATCAAAATATTTCTGAGTCTGCAAGGTGAGGACAGATGTTGCTGTTTCAGCTGAGGAGAACTGCAAGATGAGTCATGAATGAGAAAAAACCCAAACACTGCAGGTCAACAATTCACATTATTATAAATAAACAGTGGAAGAGGAGGAACAATAACATCCATGAAATAGAATGTTTGTCTCTCATCTCACTCCCACCACACCAGCAGGATGGAATGCTGTTAGGCTGTGAGATYATTCAGTCTTCAGGAGATGTATCTTGGCTCTGTCTTCCCCCTCCTTTTCCCTATGTTTTATGTCATTATATCAGGTTCCATTGCCATTCCYTGAAATATTTTTCCATGGTTGCCTTTCTCTTGTACACTCAAATTGATCTCCTTYGTCAGTTGTCCATCCTCATCTCTAAGTCTTACAACTCAAAATGTGCCATGAAAAGCATAATAAAATTATCTTCTCCTTCCCCCCCATCCAATTTCTCTGTGCTCAAAACATGTGGCTGAGCAAAATCTCCTGCCACTCACTTAGAAGTGACCTTTACAGTGGTTGTTGATGGCCAAATCAGTCAGACACGAAAAGGACTAACCACAAGCAGATAGAGAAGTCAGTGTCATATAAGAAGTAGTGACTGGGCAAACCATCTTTCATCTTTCAAATGAACACACTTCAAATACAGGGCCTGGCATGCAAAGCACAAAGGCATCAAGTCACTCAGAATGCCACACTGAGTCAAATAACATCAGTGACCACCAAGAAGCCCACACAAATCCCCCAAGAGGCAGAAACTTCTGACACAACACACACCTTGTCCCACCAATGTTCTTTAAAATGGAACAGGAGTGTCTTGTGCAGGTGMACATGGAGGTTGCATGAATAATAACTGCAGATCTCCTAGGACTTCAGACTATTGAAAGGCACAAAACAGCTCCCTTCTCCCCCTCCACCCAAGGGCCTGAAAGTTCTCTGGACTGAAGGTCAACAGTTCACAACTTGTTCTCCCTCATGACTGTCAGCTCACTGGAAGGTTTGCTTATCTTCAGAAAATGGGAGGGAAGAGCAGYTGCACACTTGCTTAACTTGTTCCAGTGTCTTTCTGTAAACATGATATACACACACATATATGTATTACAAACTTTGTCAGTTCCTTTCCATTTGAACCTGAACGCAGAATGCTTATGTAACAGGCTTCTTGATTTATCACAGAACACCTGTTAGAGAACTCTATGAACTGCAGCACCCTGGGTCTGCCTTTTGCCTTGCAGAGACTCAACAACTTCTCCATCAGGGGATTGACAGGCAACAGTCATAACCTGAACACCAGCAAGGAAAGGTGTTCACTTTCACTGGATTAGGAACTTTTCACCATGTGCTCCCTTCCTCCCAGAGAAAGCCACAGCTGATTTTGTGTAGTGCTTTATTCTGCAAACAAAGCCACTGACATACAAAACAGGGCATTCATTTCTGAAAGAATGAGCAGTAACTTGGTTTTGACACTCAGCTATGTACCTTCTACAATGAATTCTATTCACTCTCTGTACTACAGCAGCATCTAGAAGTCTTGACTGATGACAAACACTCACTATGTCAAGACAAGTCATTACTTCTCAAAGTTTTCAAGCTATATAGGCACAACTAAGGAGAAAAATGCAGTTCTTGCCTTTCAAAGATGAAGATCAGATGCAGATATGAAACTCCAGATCAGGACCAGGAACAARCTGATGCTCTCCTTTCTTTCCTCACCTTATCACCCCAAATCATTCTTTGTGTTGCAAAAGTGTGTTCATGTTACATGAGAAAAACATTTCAAATATCCAATTCACATTTATTTGTTACATAACTTGCTGGACTCCTCTGAAATGAACTGTAGCAACAGCACACACAGTCAAAACATGTCCAGTCCAGTAACCCCCCCATAAGGCACATATTGGCTCTGAATAATCAAGGAACAGACTATTTAGAGGACATGATTACTGAAACAAGAGAACATGTTTATTTGGTACACAGATTCTGGAGGAAAACAAAAGTAGAAACCTCAGACAGGACTGTCAAAGAAAGTATGAGAAACTGTTCAGTGCATATAATAGAGAAGCTTTGGTATCCAGGAAATGGCATTGAGGACAGACAATAAATAGCAACTTAGATAATTAAAAGTGCAAGAGGTTACAGCCTGGAACAGTGTGTTGCCATGAAGAACCAAAACTAACACATGGATTTAAAAAAACCACTTTACAACAGAAATCTCAATTCTACACTTTTTGCAGGGGTCCCATTTAATTATTCTTCTGGTACCTGTTATAGTTTAAAATCAGCTATATARCCTGTACAAGTTTCTCATCTGTTGAATAGAAAAATAAAACCCTTCTGAAAATGAAGCCAAGAAGTATAACTGCTGTAAAACCAAGGGTGAAAAAAACCCACAGCCCATATTATCACCTTAATTCCTTCCTCTTCATGCGTAAGCTGATATATCATTAGAAAGTCTTCCTGTCCCATTTCCTAAGAGCCTTTCTCTGAGCATTTTGTAATTCTGTAAGGTTTCTTCCCTGGCAAGCCTGCTTTAAAAATTAAGCCACTATTTAGCAACAGTAGGTCTCATTAAAAGGTGCATTTACCACACCGTAGAATTCTCTATATTTAGAACTTGAAATACGTTGAACACCACAGCAAATATAAGTATTGTGGSAGTGCCAGTTTAATGGCATCCACTGTATTTGTGTGGAAAAAATGGTTTTATAAATAGCTTCCAAAATTTTGCTCAACATAGGCAGCTAATAATATCCAAAGACATCTCATTTTACACTTTCTCCTTTTTCTACCAAAACAAGTAACAGGCCTATGTTCTCTGTCAAGCACCCACCTGGAACGAGTACTGTGGGCATGCTGTGAACAGTAACTCYGTTGGGCTGCAAAAGCGAGAGCTAACCTGAAATTATCAGGAACATTCTGGTCTGCCTTTTAGGCTGGAGAACTTGTAAAATCTTTCTGGTTAGATTTCAATGTCTTCCTATTCCAAAGGCAGATGGAAACACAGGASTTACACGAGATCAAGCGGTCCTCAACACCTACAACTGACTTATGCCCTTTGGTAAGAACTTTTTGATTGCTTCCAAGAGCTCTTAGAAGCTTTCCTTCCCTAAGCAGTAGCTACAGAAACTTCAGCTTTGGTTTGCAAGTTAACCATAATTCATGCAGATCTGCATCCCAGTAAATCTATAATGAACTGATGCCTGGCACAGAACATAATCCATGRGAAATAATGCTCCTTTCACAGTTTAATCAAGATAAAACTAGTTCAAAAGGGCCTAATTTTCGTCTTTTGCCAGCCTTCTAAATTATATTGATTGCTTTTTTTTTTTAATCCTATTCTTCTGCTTAAAATGTGTGTATGCATCGAGTCATATTCACTGGCATTTCTTTGTGACACAATTTTCTGAGCTGCTGCGAGCCCACAACTCCAGTAGGAGTTGGCAGGTGCAACATATCATGATATAAAGATACAATAACAAAAGACCACCTTCTCAGACCTCTTCTCCAGACTGAATTTATACACCAAAAAGCCATCAAGCAGTCGATTTCTTCCTCAAAGACTTCTCACAAGAACAAGAAAATGCACATCTGTCTTCAGCTGCATTGCATCAAAGCAGAATGCTTGCAATTCTATTTGTGGGTAAGAAAGTCAATTCCTGTAGCCAGAACCTAGGAAACAATTTGTAAAATGTTGCAGCTTTTTATGCATAGTCGTTCCTTTAAGACTTAGGAAAAGCATCTGCACTTTCCAACTATTGTGTTAACCACGGGCAATTCTTTTGTAGCGATTCTGAGCTACACAATTCAAAGATGTCCACCCACATCCACGCTGTTATGATTCCAGGTGGGCTGGGTCTAGCGTGGGGTTTGGCAGAGAGCCATGGCATGTCCTGCCCCGCATCCAATTAARATCTGTTTTGCACAGCCAAGAGCTTTGACCGGTTCTGGGACATGAACGTTTGCTTCTGTGCCATCACCACACATCCCATGTTCGTTCCATCCCCAAGAGAAGCACTGACCACCTGAAAGAGAGGGCAGAAAATACAAAATAAGGATCATAAAACCAMATCAGCTTTGGATAGTTTTGAGCAGCAGATTTGTCATCTCCTATTTAGGGTCTAAGAAATTCTAAGGTGGGAAAAATGTTCTGGTTCTCTTGAAAATGTAAATAAACCCAAATAAATTATTCTCCATCCTGTTCCATGTTGTCAGCAACGTAAGAGAGATGAAAATAACAAAGACATTTGAAAATCACTTAGTAAATACATAGTTCAGTATTTATGCAGAGCCCACAGAAATCTCTCCTCCTTTTAAGAGCCCTCCCTGAAATGATGTGGAATCCCTKCCTTTCAAGCTTCCCCTGGTAAGCAGAAGTATGATAGATCAAGAGCAGTGACTTCAATCATTCACAGCATGATCGCAGGACTGGGGAGCACAGAGTCACAGTTCAGCCAAACTGCATTTCATTCCTAGCTTCAAGCTCACATRTCACCTTTTTCCTTTAAATACAAGTCTTCAACAGCTTGCCTTATTCTTAATCATCCTACCTCTTCTGCTTGCTTCGACATCTTTTCACTGCTTTTATTATTCTTATTTTCCCTCATTATTTATTTTTGTAAGWTCTACTCTGTTGTATCCCAAATAACAATTTGTGTATTATTACCCCACAGTACTCTTCTTTGAAGCACAATATGCAAATTTTGTTCTGTAAATGGCTGGTATAAGAAAAAAAATCCATCAAAGCCTCCTTATTCTGAACTACAAGTGCTATTTCTTCCCTAGTTTCTATTCTTTATTTGGTTGCCACAGACTGCATGATTTTCTGTAATAAGAAAGAAAGCCATCCTGCCACACAATCATGTTTGGGATGCCATTGTTATTTTTGAAAAGCAGCAGGTATTAACAGCATGAAGCAGCATTCTGGATTCCAAAAAAATGAGAAGTTCCACAATTCAGCAAATCTAATCCCAGTCACGGTTTCACTTTCCAAAATTCAGAAACAAATTATTGTAAAGCTTGCAGGACCATCTTTCCTGCAAATCCTGTTCTCTTTACATTACGAGTATATTGAAGTTCCCCTCTTCTGCAATGAAGTGAAAACATTACTGAGGTCAAATGTAATTAAAGGATGACTTTTAATTTTCCTGACAGTCTTTAAGGCAATGGAACACAAGAAAACACCACCAGAAYATCACAGCAGCCAAGACACATCTCACCTGATACAGCACTTCTGTTACTCTTATCTCAGAAGGCACCAGATGTTCCCATGACTGTGCATGTGCAATATTGCCAGCCCAGCCTACATCCCAAATGCACACATGTGTGCTGCCAAAAAGTGCCAAAAACTGAATGTGCAACATATCCCATTTAAATATCAACACAGCATCCTACAGGTTAATCGGGTTTTTCTTTTTGGTAAGATTCCAGGTAAAAGTGCYTATGTAAATATTGAAAAGCAGAAAAAAGACACCCCAAGCCCACACTAGAGACACATCACCGACTAATTATTCAAGGAAGCTGCACCTAAGAAATTACTTTTTATTCACAATTAATATGTGAACCCTGCAAAATGAGCCAAGCTTACAAGTTTAATRAAAAAAGAATATAACATGCCCTAACATTAATGAGATGACTGTGGTAAACTTTTTGTAACTAGACACCAGCAATTACTACTACAACTTACATGCTTCTATGAAGACTCATCGCATTTGTTTAATGGGCTTTCTATTTCTTTTTTTCTCCTATCCCATCAGGATAAGAGAGAGGAAACCAGAAATTTTCTGATCATTTGTRTTACAAACTGCTCAGAGGAATATTAATGGTATGATAAATATTCAAAGAAACAGTGCATTATGATATTACCCTCTCAAACTGATACGCATATCTAGTGAAACATCTTTTGAAAAAACATCATAGAAAAATTTATAAGCTAGGAATCCCCCAGACAAGAACATCTTCCCTAAAATAAGGATTGTGAAGTCCTTTCCAGCCTTTACTTCTCCAAGTATGTAGAAAGGCCACRAAACAGATTTTTCTATATGATTCCAGTGAGGTCTAAGGTCACTGAAATGGGACAAGAGTGAAAATTGGCAAAAGAAAAATAGAAAGTAAGTAGGATTTATGAATGGTCTAGTAGAAAAATGCCTTGTACATCCATGGAGAGCTGGCAAAAATCTGAAGAGATGAAAGGGCAGCTGACAGATACAGAGTGACAGGCCACAAAAATGTTTCTCAGCACCATCAGGTCAGAAACAGGAAAGTTAAAAGGCAGAGAATTTTTGCTGTGAAAATGAAAGGTATACTTGGCATCTGCCCACAGAAGATTCAGTGAAAGGTTTGTACTAGAAATAGCCAAATGCCTGACTTGTGCCAGAGAAAACAGAACTTGCAGAAAACACACCAAGTCCATTTTTTGGTAGTAACATAACAGAATTTGGAGGAGGGCTGGGCAAAAGGAGTGTGGTGAAAGTGGTCAGGAGGGAACAAGCAGCAATGAGAATCACTGGCACAGAAGTCGAAATCAGTGCATATCGAAGGTAATGAAGCATCTATTAAAAAATTACATAACAGGAATATCTGCAGAGTTAAAGACAGACCCTAAGAAGAACTAATGGCTAGCCTCTGGACAAAGGGCACCATTTAATGTTTTTTTTTTCTTCTTCCATATTCCCCTCCTTTTTTTTTTTTTTTTTTTTTTTTTTTTTTTTTTTTTTTTTTTTTTTTTTTTTTTTTTTTTTTTTTTTTTTTTTTTTTTTTTTGCTTGTTTTCTTTTTGATTACTTCTATTCACAGTTTATTGCTGATAAAAACACAGAACCAGCAGCCCTACATTCCTTCACAAGAAAATTCAATTTCTATGTCTGTGCCACACCTTCTCAAGGATGAAAGAGCATTAGAATGATATGTATTGACACAACTACAAATTGCTTCCAACAAAATTTAGAACAAGCACTATAGCATGATCTCAAACCAAATGGTTTGTGTTTGGTGAGGTGAAGGAAGTTTACTCCATCCTACTGGTTAAGTGAAATCACATAAGATGTTGCATTTACCTTTTCCCTTTTAAAATGTAAAAGACATAAGATGTTTTAGAACATAAAATCGAAAAGAAAACAAGGCAAAAAAAACATGAAGGGGAATGTGGAAGAAGAAAAAAACCCATTAAATGGTGCCCTTTATCCAGAGCCTAAGTACTCAAAGTATAAATCAAACCCACAGGACTCACATGGCAACGCAGCATGATCCCAAAGGAATTTCAGTTGCATTCACCATCACACTAATCAAAGTTTAAAGTAATGCTATGCAGGATATTTTCCCAAACATTAAATGGARAAGACACAGGAAGAACAAAATCCTTAACAAATCTGTTCGGTCAAACAACACAAGAAGGGGCTACTGCCCTCCTGCCTGCCTAATTATCCAAGATTTTTTCGAAATAACTGAAGTGACAACAGCAATCTACAATTTCATTAAACTGGAGGAAAGTATTTCTAGGTAAAATAAAGCCGTGACATAGAGGAGAGGATTCTGGAGGAAGAAGAGAATTAAGAGTCACTCTTCATTGCTGCTTGGCATCTTCAGATGGAAGAATCAATGTTAGCAAATAAGATGCTCTGGGGGAGATACACTGCATTTAACTTCAGCAACCTAAAAATCAAGCAACTTGATTTTTGTAGCCATAGATCATTATCCTCTGTTTTCCTTGAAAGCCAATGGAGATATTTGCATCTCTCCAGCAGATCCAGAGATTCATCTTATTCATCTTATGGTGTGAAAATCAAGCCCTTCTTACTTTGGTGACRATAAAGGGAGACCAAGTGATTGTCCTAGCCTTGACATACCAGTTTTAAGCAGCCAAAAACAGGTTATGTTAAATCACATCTTCACAATTGGTCTGAAGGCAAAGCAAGAAAGCTGGAAATGAGGAAGCTGCAAATATCACTGCAGCCCAGCTTCAGGCTACMAACAGTCTGCTTCAGAACCAGCCTGCGCCCTGGATGCTTATCACTGAAATCTTTAAAACCTTTTCTTTACTGTTTCTCCTCTCCCACTCTTTCAACCAGCAAACAAACACAAGTTGGCCTTAAAGACAAGCCAAGTATCTTGAAGCCAAGCTATTCCTATTTTAGGGAAATGTTAAAATGTTTTAATACAGTTCTGCGATATTGGCTTTGTGCTCTTAGCAATACTCCACAATATTTCACATTATTATTTCTTTTTGACCTTAAATTAGTACTACTCTACTCTTTGTTTTCTATAGACAAAGTTACAGAAGACAGGAGGTCAGTTCAGAACAATTTATAAGACTTGAAACAGCATCAGGGCTGGACCACAAACAATATTCAGGTGTCTTGGCCACCTTCCCTTGATTATCTGAAAGCCTTCAAAACTTCACAAGGAGCAATGTAACACTACATAGAAGTAGATTTAGAYGATATTTCTCCCAGTGAGTTGCAAAACACAAATGAATAATTTCTCCTGTTTTTTCAGGCCATCTGGTGGTTCAGGGTGTCACATAAAATAAAAGGCAATAAGCATCCCTCTAAACTTTTGTATTTTAAACRGCAACAATTCTGCCATTAGTTCAAAAGATGTGCAATTTTAGATTGTAAGAAACAGGATTGATATAAATTGTTTCCTGCAGAAAAACATGGAAATGTATTAGCAATTAAAAAGGAAGTCTAGGAATCGTGCAAAATCTCATTAAAGGCAAAGCTAGGTAAGTGGAATGTAGGATGATATCATCAAAACACTGCCGTACCTCCAAAACTAGGAAAGAACTATGAGATCTGCATTCAGTTTTTATTACGGAGCCACATTTTCAGGGAGCAAGCTGTCGTGTGCTCCAGTCAGCCCCTCCAAATGCTGTTCAACCCTCAGAAATGTGTGTCTGGCTTTCAAGTGAGAGAGCTGGATAAAAATCACACACATTGCAGGGCTAACACAACACACAGATAAGAAACACCATACATTTTTTATATGAAGTACAAAGCCATGGTGCTAAAGGCATGCTGATTTCAAAGTTAGCCTCCAGTCAACAGCCTGCCCTCACTCCATCTTTACATCATTAGTGGCTCTCCACACCTAACCACTCRGTTCCCTCCTCAGCAGTGGTTTTACACAAGTGAAAAGTCAGCTGACTTCAGGTCATGCACCTGCGGTTCATCCTGGCACCTGGAAAACACAACTTTCAATGTCCTCAAACARCTCATCAGAGCAAATGCATGGAGCCTGCACTATGTGGATGTCTCTGACTTGGTGCTCTAAACTAATGTCTGATGTGAACTATTATTTTTTCCCAACAGAAACACTGTTTTGTTAGTAGGACCTTCTCTCTGTCTGTGTTTGTATCTTGTGTAATGCAGCAGGGACTTTAAACCGGGTGCCAACTGTCACAATATCCATTTACAATCCATAACACCTATTGAAGAGAGTCAGAAAATCAAACTGAGAATACAAGATGCCTGCATGTGCAGTACTGGAAAATGCAGCAATAAGGCTACACATCTCCTTTGCAATTAAATTTCAGCTTGGAAAGCCTAATTTCTGGTTTTTGCTTCAGTATCAGTGTCTATGCCACAAACAGCAAACAGAAGAGCAGTACAGAGCACATCTCATCTTTTCAGTTCTCATTTCCACAGCGTGTAAGTAGCCAAGAGTTATAAAATGGGAAGGGGAAAGAATMATTTTTATGATAATTTCCAGAGGCAATGTAGCACATCTGTCACAGCCTGGAAACTGTATGTGGAGAAGGAGCCCCACATACAGCAATGCAGAGAAGTGGGGAAAGACACAGTTAGATGTCACTTAGCCAAAAAAGCCATAGCAGATCCATGCAAATGTACTGTGCATTTTCCTGTGCACTGTTTTAAGCATCAGGCAAATAACTAAGCCCACCCCTAGAGGAAGTGATATCTTGCCAAATTACAATGACAATAGAAATTTCATTCTGTTATCACAGGGCACTTCAAAGCAGGAGCTGAATGGCTCACTGCACAAATTAATATGTATCTATTTGAAAGAATCACTCCACATTACATCAAATAAACCATTTAGGTTACTATTCAGGCTAGTTTATGACAGAAATTATTCTTTCCTCTTCAGTTATGCACTGTCATTTTGAAGGAAAAACAAAAGGAAAGAAATTCACAGAACTATATCCTGGGATTTAAAAACAACAGACTTGCAACTACAGATTTCTTGGGCTGCTGCAGCCTTGTAGTTTTTGTGGTGGAACAAGGATTATCTGTTCACATTTCTGTTTCCATGGGGAAACATGAATGGTACTATGTCTAAAGCTCACAGGTGCTGCACAAGGTTTTTCTTTTGGTTTTACTCAAACCTGTCAATTCCTTCCCAACAGGAAAGCATCTCCAACTCAACACAGAACAAAACCTGGGCTCACGACTTTGTGCRAGACTGAACGTAACTGGTCC
Source organism: Malurus melanocephalus (assembly GCF_030028575.1). Lineage (NCBI taxonomy): Eukaryota > Metazoa > Chordata > Aves > Passeriformes > Maluridae > Malurus > Malurus melanocephalus. The sequence continues at coordinate 931,973 of NW_026623338.1, read as the reverse complement.
ACTGACAATACATGAGGATTATATCATACACGAAGCAGCTGCAGTGCAGAGAGGATTAAGCATTAAAGATGCTATTTTTTACACCTGTAGAAGACAAGAAAATCTTTGAATTTTGCTCGCTTAAGTACAGGAAAAAAAMCCACTTGACAGAAATTAATTAATGGAGAGATTTGTCTCGAGGCTCTGAGCATGGCACTAATGTCTGTTCCATCAGAATATCAGACATGGCAGAGAGTGACATTCATTCAGAACTTACATCCCTGCCTCTCCCAGTGACAGGCATTCAATGTGTCACAGTGCTTTAACTTTGTATGACCAGAACTAGACAATGACAATCTCATCACAGAGCCAGAGACTGCAGTCTCATGACCCTCTTACTGTGTGAAACAGAACACACAGAAAATACCTTATACCTAGTGCTTAGTAAGAGGTCATCCACGCAAAGCAGGATGTCAGAGCTCATCCAGAAGAGTGCAAGTCATTTCAAGTGTCCCATGAGACCAAACGGTGCCATGGCCATTTGTGCCCATGAATTCTGGGTAGTAAAGTATTACCCTTCCAAATTTGCACACACTGCAAAATGACGTAAATGATGACATAAAGAAAAGGAGGGGACAGCTGTGATTCATCTGATCTACAACGTTATGTCCAAGACCTAGAACTGAAGGGCATCTTCAGCACAGGCCTAGGAAAATTCATAGATGAATGCAGAAGCAAGAACCTGAGAACCCCATAACGCTGCATTCCAGTCCTACATGTAGCTTTCAAAGCACTAAGCAAATCATAGAACAGGAGAAAGGACAGTCAGCAAGATAAGCAGATGCATGCARGTGAAATGGTGCTTCCTCCTACTTCGTTGGCTAAAGTCAGAGACAAGTGACCCCACGGGGCTCTCAGGAACTCTCTCATCAAGGAAGAGCAGCTAGGTTGGAAAAGGATATTTTGGAAATGCTTTGGTGCTTAACATATTTCATAAGGCAACCCTTTGTAGAATACTGGTCTATTTACAAGCATGAGCTTTCAGGTGATCACACAGACCAGGCTACAGATGACTGTCAGTCCTTGACATCTTATAAAAAATACGTATGATACAAAAAAAGCTGAGGAGAYAGTCCATATGGTCACATTTACCTACACTTTCTTCTATTCTGACTGCTATTCTCTTCTTCTGAAGGGCTGTTTGCACTGAACAAAAGTGAGCATTCTGGGATTTATCTCTGAAGGTGTCCTTTTCTGAAGAATACAATTCTCCAACTCAGAACCAAGAATTGAAATGTGCAATGGACACATGGACATCTTATGTAAAATAGCTTTGTGTTTAAATGGGCTTTAGTTTGAACTTTTCCCCTTTCGTTTTCCCTTAGCAATTGCAAGGCTGCATTTTGGTCAAGTTGCAAGACACATGATATGAATGAATGTGCATTACTGTTGAGTGAAGCCTAAAAAAACTGCTTGTTGATATTAAACAAGTGAGGGTTTTTTCCCCCCATGCTTAATAAGTAATCTGAGATGAATTCCAGCAGTCATAAGCTAAAGTACATAAATGCAAAGAGAAAAATCAAGGAAACAAGTGGTCACTGAGTTGCTCAGTTTCCATCTTAATGATTGAATTGGCAGATTTTCTCACAGCTACGCAAACATCGCCACCAAACAAAAGTAGTTGCAGCTCAGCAGTGATGATATTAGGATGCCTTATTTTGCAAAATTTCAAATTGTAATCTTGGTGTATCCCAATGGCTCAGACGATGGCACTCCTGCAAGTGTCACAGTACTGTTGCACATGTGCGCTGCCTAGAGCTTTAAAATACCTAGCCTGATACAAGCTATAGTATAGCTGTAGTTGGAGAGAGTTCAGGGTGAACTAACCCTTCTTTCTGGGCAGGATTTGTGGACAAGTTTCCTCTGTGCTGCAAATGTTGTACTTGAGTTAACCCACTTGTATCCGGTTCAAGTGTGCCTACACCACACTGTACTGTAGTGCAAGTGCACATCTAATAAAACTCCTGTGGGTCATGTGCCTTGTCTGTCTGTCTCAGTCTGTGCCTGYTGTTTTAGGGACTCTTGTCACTGTGTGGGGGTCTAGATGGGATAACTCTAGATCYGCGCAGATACAACAAGGGTTGGGTCATTTGAGCACCTAGAAACAGAGTAAGGAGTGAATGCCTTGGAAACATCAGCACGTTGACACTGACACCATTTGCAGCCATCATTCCCCTCTGYCTCATACAATATAGTTCTGTGAACTAACAGGACCCCTTTCAAAGAAGAAAAGASACTGCTGACAGGGCTGTGACAAAAGATGAAAGCAAGCAATAAAAAACCAGAAAAAAAATCCCATGATTCAGACTTCAAACACAAACCKTAAAGGTTTACGTCAAGCGTGTGCACCAAAGGCAAACCACGTTTTTTCAGAAAGGGCTGATAAAACAYATRCTCTTACCCAAGGTTGGCTGTGCAGGGCTGGGCTGGTGTTAGGTTTCAATTTCAAGTGGAACAATTGAATACTGAAGAAAAACAATTGAAAAAAACACCACAGCAAAACCCCAAACAATTTGCAAAGTATTAACACCACAGACTGCATCCCCAGTCCCACCTACACAGCTAAGCCATTAGTCTGATTTCTGCAAAGCAGGACCCAAGTGTTCCAGCTCTTCCCATTTCTTAAGGGCTAGGAAAAGATCAGGAACTTCAGCCCTATCACCCTGTCAATAAACTTGTGCAAAGTAATGAGCCAAATAATGTGTACCAGATGGGATACATGAATTTTCTTCACAGGTAACCAATAGCTAGGAAGACCAGGACCACAAGAATAACAACTCTATTCTTTCAACTGTACTTGTAAAGCAAGAGCTCACTAAGTGGTTTTATTTCACTAAATGTTCTGGAAAAAGTAAGCAAATGGTCAATACTGGCTACAAAAGRAGAAGTGGGAGAACAGGCTTTGCTGGCTGTAATTAAAAGCAAGTATTATACCATAAGTATTAAAAATGGCCAGAAAGAGAATCAAAGCAGACAGCTTCAAAAGAAAAGTGCCTATAAGGCAGGATTGGATCTGCTTCTCCAATCATCATTTCAAAATCCTACATGACTGTTGAGTGAGGTCTGGAGGAATTGCTTGTTGATATTAAGCAAAAGAAGAGTTCTGCCATCAATATATGTTAGAAGCAAAGGCCAGTTTGCTTAGATGGAAACAGCTCTTAACATCATTTGGTGCAGAACCGAGATTCTGGGCAAGACATAAAACACCGCTTGCAAACTTTTAACATGTTTTATCTATATGGATAAATTTTATTCTATTCTCCTTTACTTTTATTCACTGAACTATTTCATTACAAACCTGTAATCGTTGTTGAAAAAACAAAGTTGTTAAATTTCAATACCTCTGTGGGTCAGATTTACAATTACAATGCACATGCCTCTTACCTAATCCTCCCTAGAAATGCACAAGGCAAGGAAAGAAATACTGGCAGAATTCAGGATGCCAAAGGGTGCCAAGTGACACCATTTTAGTTGTTCTGATTAGGAAAGGGAAACAACATCCCTGACCCATAACATAATGTTCAAGGTACATTTTGGGGAGCTCTCACCACTGTGCCTCCATTACTATAAGATACACCTAAATTCTGAATTGGGGGTAGCTCCATAAGCAGATGGAATGTATCAAGTCAAGTCACTGGAAGAAGGCAAGCAAAAAAGAGTGCCCTGAGATGAAAAATTCCTGCAGTCACTGCTGGGAGATGTTTTCTGAAAGTTCCTGCTTTCCTACATTTTTTGGGTACTGGCAAATTAGCTATAGTGAAAACAGCATTCACACATCAGGTGCAGGGATCTGAGGCTGGAAAGTAAAAATCTCTCTTTGGCACAGCAACAGGGAGAACAGCTGATGGGCAGAGGGATTCAGAGGCATCRTGCCAGCTCCAGAAGGTCAGAGACCAGAACGGACAATGCAAGCTGGGTCCCTGAGATGCCATTTGGCACGATCCCATCTGATCCTCTGCATAACCTCAGGGAGAAGAAACCAGCTGGATTGAACACAGGAATATCTGACACCATTTTGGAAGAACTGTATCTCCCAGAGACCTGGAATAACGAAGCATTCTTCAGAATTAAAAAGACAAACAAAACACCTCTATCTCTTAAATAATATTTCATCCAACTAAAAATTCAAGAGCTTTTTTTCTCCTCATTTTGGAGAAAACAGAAACATGGAAATATGGGGTCTCTGTGTATTGGCCTCACTGTTTTTTCCTGTGTCCACACAGAAGGCTAGTTTCTTCCATTTTGTATTTGGCACTAGACAGGAGCAGCTACAGAAAGCAGCCTAGAAAGAAAGGTAGGCAAAAAAGAATTATGTATAATTTAAGGCCATATTTGGCCCTATGACAAATATTTATCATTACTCTCAAAAAAAGCGCTATCATGAAAAGCTTTTATGTTATGGATAATTATACTGCAAAAATAGTGTAAAAGACTTAAACCCAATCAGTCCAAACTTCTGGTAAACCCACCAGCTTCAGTATGCAGCAAGAAAAGCAAYAGATGGCACATGTGTGTGCCCACAGGACCATGTATACAACATACAAACAAGTAAACACTATACAAAGTAGTTCTCACTAACCTGCAGTAAGAGTATGAGAGAAGCTGAATTTACTCWACACTGCTAGAAAACAGAACAACCAAATTAGAACATGACCAAGTCAGTCAGTGTTGACATGTTTTCTTAAATAACTTTGGTATTACTTTTTCTCTGGTTTTGCAGTAACTTAAAGACTGATCATTTAAATATTTTCATTAATCATGAAAATATTCCTTGTACCAAGTGTAGCCAAGAGGTCTTTACTCTTCAGGCTTAGTTACTAAAAGAACTGCAGTTCTTCTTCATGGTGAACCAAAATGCCATTCTCTTGATTCTGGAAAATGAACTTCATCTCAGCCAGCCAGACCTAGTACATGGATTCTTAAATCTATTCAGGAATAGATGAAGCAAGAATAAGAATTTTAAGCATCCAATCAACCTAGCAGAAGTGACTCATGCTCCCTGTTAATCTAAAGATTAAAAAAAATGTTTGGATTTCCTAAATTAGAGCCTTTTCATTTTTCTTTTATCTTTTTTTCTTGGGGGGTTGGGGGATTTTGGATTGGGTTTTAAAACTTCTCTGTATAATTACTGACACAGAAAGGTTAAAAATAAAAACCATAATCTTTACTTAAAAATACTACGAAGGATACAAGAACCATYCAGGTCAAAGTATTTCAAGATGACCAGAGCTAACCTAATTCATTTCACACTCAAGCAACAAATGGGCAATTTCAGGGTGGGGTTCATCTCACCCAAGGCAAATATCTGAAGCAAAAAGAATCCTTCTAGCACCCTTTTATCCATCTCTTCCTCTCCACTGCCTACAGATGTCTGACTGGCTCAGACAGAGCTTGCAGTTAAAGCAGACAGCCCTAGCCCCAGCTGCCCACCCAAACCTGCTTTACAAACTTGCTGTCAGGAGGCATCGAGCTTTCCGAAAAATAAGATGCTCCACAGGCAAAAAAAAGAAAGCCACTGAGATTTCAACTGTCCCCCAAATCTTTAAACAATTTTGAACATACTTATGTAACCTAATCTCCCAAAATGTCATCTGTGCACAGAAAACTCAGAATGTTGTGCACCTAACAGAACCTTCTGTAGAAAGATGATGAGTTTTGCATTAGGTGCCACTTCAGTAAGCACCATGCTCTGTCTTCCTAGTCTTACTGCATCCTTGGTATCTAGTTCATTCAAATATACACCAAAGGGACTTTCTAAGCTTGTTCAGGTACCCGATGGATTAAGTTTATTACCAATTTCTGCATGAGAATGCCTATTATTACAGAAGAAAAACATTGCAYTGGAGTAATTTCTTAGAAAATGGGAATTATTCTTATGTTTAAGTAGTAGCTGTTGTTTAGAACACTTTAAATCACTGCCTGGAAATATGGTTTGAATAATTTCAGTTGCTGAAATTTCAACACCTTCTCTCCTAGTCAATGCATCTTGCTGAAAGGTTGCTCATGGAACTGTTTACTTTCCAGCATGAAAGGTTATCCTTTTCAGAAATTTCTTAGGAAATCCTTCTAATTAATTAGTCTACAGTTCCCACAGCACTTTATTTAATTTTTATTTTTTAATTAGGTGTTGTGGGTTTTCTGGCTTGGTTGGGGTTTTTTATTTGTTTTAGAAAGCTCCCAAAGCTCTCGCAGGCAGAAATATTTCTTGCTCTCTTTGCAAGAGATGCTTTTTGGATGCTTTTGCTACTGAGAATTTTTGTTGGCTCTCCAGGGGACAATTAAACAATGACAACATTGTATTCAGCCCAAAGCATAATTCTATTTTTGAAGGTTTCATTTGACTAACATGATACTGACCACAACTTTCCATCCACAAGGCAATGTAAGTCAAGTTCAGCCTCGTGTCAGCGTGCACTGGYTCAACCCAAGTCCCAGGAGGTGCAAAAACTACTTAGCCAGCAGTGTGATTAGGTAACCAGTTCTCCTTCAGGCCGACTACATGGATGGACTCAAAGCTGCTCCTCCTGCTGGTAATCAGCAAAAGTCYTAACAGGATTTAAGAAGCAAAGGCAAGCCTTGATGGGAATGGCAAGGGGACCAATTGCTTATCCTTGAAATGAGAAAAGAAACCATGCGGAAAGAAGTTTGAGTGCAATTGAAAGCAAAACCCCGAGTCATGACTAATTCCTTCATTTCCAGCTATCTGTTTCTGTTACGGACGCTTTGCTCCTTTTAGCCATGTGACTCTAAACTTTCTCATTATAGAAGGAGACTCACCCTGCACAAAGCTAAAATATAATCCTTCCTGAGCTCTGAAGGGATCTGGTCAGACCCTCTCTCTGACAAATGGCAGAAATCATCACAGGAAGCAGCAGAAAGCAGGGGACTAAACCTCTGAGTGCTGCATTACTGGCTAAAGGCTACTTAGTGGCTGTGCTCTTTCGACATTTTCCCACCTCATTTTGACTATTTTAACTATTTAATATCGTTAAATCTTTAGGCCAAGGRTCTACTGCATGGCCTGACCTCACCTTAAGCCCATTATGTTTTGTAATGAAAATAAATAATGAAAAAGCTGTAAAAATCTCTGTTGTATTTAATCATCCGTGGGATTAGATTAACAGTGCTCTGTCAATCTGGAACTTGAGAAAAGAAGTGAATAAAAACCATGAAGTGAAGGTGTTATTTGGTTCATCTGTGTATTTAGAATAMACTTGAAAAATGAACAGTCAAATTTAACATGAGACATCATGTACTTTATTAACTGTCCTTTCTCACATGGTGACTGATATGAAATAAACTCTGAATTTTACTCTATACTAATACTCTATATTACTTCAGTTATTACTTACATTCAGTTATAAAAAGAACTTAAAGAAGCAATCATGAAGGCAAAAGTGATTTTTATAGGCCTGCTTTAAAGTGTTATTTCCTACGAAAACACTCTTCAGTGCTTTTTTTTTTTTTACCCATAGACATTTCAGGGACATTTGACTATCCCACAGAATATTTTADAAGTTCATGGTTTACAGCAGTAATTCACACAACATCCTTAAATTAATGGCCATTCAGGAAAGAGAAAAGAAAATAATACATAGTGAAAGCATAACTCATTTAAGTAAGTTTGGTACAGAGAAGCCACACTAAAAGCCATTTGAGGGCTCCTGAATGCAATACGTGATCTGTTGAGACAAAAAGCTATTCCTAGGAGTCAGCATTGATTTCCACATTTGTGCTGTACAGACCCTGAGGATTAAGTTAAGCACTGAATTCCGGAGTCAGGAGAACAGCAGCATCCTGTGAGCGTGACATTTCTGCCTCTATGCAGGGCTACGACTCACATGGCTGTAAAAGGCAACTCAGTCCATTTTTTATGGAGCAAATATAATCTATGAACTGAAATTATTTTTAATTCATTTTTGTACTTGTTTCTTATCTCTCATTTTCCATGTCCAGCACCTCTTTTCCCCTAAAAACATGTCTTTTGTCCCCTCTCCCTGCTGTCCTCATCCACACAGCATTTTTGCAGACCTCTGCGTGAAGACAGCATTAGCTGCAAGGACATCGGTGCAACATCGAAATCTGCTCTGTACCTGCTCACCAGYAGTGACTCTTTCAATCTTTCCCTGCCAATAAAGGATTTTAGGGGATTGCAGTAGGTTTACTTTCTGTGCAGGAGGCTGAGAGCTGCACCATGTAACTATAGCGACAGCTTCTGTGAAAGCTCTCGATTTYTATTGACATGCCTCACAACACCCCGTGGAAAAATTTATACAATTAGAGAAACAGAAAATTAAACATCCTAAAGGCCAAAGGAAAATATTGTGGTGATCTGCATCTTTATGCATTGCTTAAGTAATCCCTCGTGATAATTTGCTTCTTTTACTGTATAGTGGCAACATTAAAATAGCGTTTTAAAATCGGCAGTTTGAACAGTGATTTAAGCCTCCACAATGCCAAAACAGAAGATACACTTGCAATCAACTCAGAAAACTCTGTAACACATTGCTGTGTTTGACAAAGATTCATCACTGGGAAACTGACRCTACAGAAATGGAGAGAAGAATAAGGTGCACACATTTTTTCATACAGAGTAACAAACATTTGCATAGGGATATACTGAATTATTCATCTCTTACAGACAAAAGACGCATCTTTCCAAAAGGTGTTTCTCTATCCAAAGCATATGCATTTTAAAGGATTTTCCTGTGCTCACAGCAACTGAGAACTGTGTGAAAATGATACTGAGACACTTTGTCCCAGTCTTAAGAGTTCTATGACTTGACAGACAAGTTTGACATTCCAAATCCAATAGAACAGTTTCAAGCTCGCAGCAAAATATGAATATGCTGCAGTCTGAAATTGCCTCAAATATGCTGGAAAGTTACCAAATCACTTACATTGAGCTTGAAAATGCCACCCCCAAACGTGCTTCCAAGACCCTGATCCACAGTGCTGGAAAACTGGTTCTTGTTAATGGCCATGATTTATAGCYCTAACCTTTACTACACTGCTGCAGTTGTCTCCAACAGCTTAAACAATATGAATCAAAAACACGATCAAAGATTTTAACAGTTACCACAGACCGAGAACTAGAGTTGCAAAAACCTTGACCTTATTGACAAAGTGGATGGGCATGGCCACAGGAATTGCCAGTTTTGCAGTCAAGGAATGGAACCAAAACACCCCAGCTGCCAGTTCTCATTTCCTGCTCTGCTGCCATGATTTATTTCTCTAAAAAAACACAWTAGCCACAACTACTTTTCTTATTTTAATCATCATTAAAACAAAGAATATTTAATAGCAAGGTTTAGGGAAAATATTGAGCTGTTAATATAGCTCTTCTGAATCTAATACTCTTGCAGTACACAATGCAATCCAGGCAGCCTGGAAAGGATGAAAATGATGTGTTGCTATGGAAACAGGAAGGCACATGTTTAGGTTGCTCATCCCTGAAGAGCTGCCCTACCAATATCTTTAAAGTCTGCTAATAAAATTTTAATCAATTATTAGAATRAAGTGAATTTCACCTCCTGTTGGACACCAGAATCTTGGTTTACATACTGTCAAGCTCTTTTCATGTTCCTTGCATCCAACTATGCCCTGCAACATTAAGAATGAATTTATGCACAAGCAGAATGTCAACATGCACTTTTCTAGTTCAGCTACTTAAAATTATTATTCCACACAGCAATAGATATCAGCTTCCCAATTTAAAATCTTGTGCATGTAGGAATGTCCTTTTTAATTTATTAGTTGATACGCCATACCTCACCCTTCAAAAAAAAATCCCATACCAACTCAACAAATCAGGTCTTTGGTTCTTACTGGCTTAAAACCATCGACCAGGAATATGCCCATTGAGAATATGCCAATTAGCCCAGTGCCAGTGTTGTCACTCACCAGACACCCTAAACATCTGTTATTTCCTAGAAATTATAGCTTCTATCTTAMTATGACATACCTGCAGATAGATCAYTGCTGCTTACGAAGTAAAAATGCATTTCCAGACAGCCAAACAGAAAACACGCCAAGTTATTTGCTGGCAAAACTCCACTTATTTCACTATTATCATAGCAGAGCATCTGGCTYCAAACATGCAGCCATTATTTATCTGTATGGTTAACTATGTCAGGACACTTATTTGTTGTTATACTGGGAAATCAATAAGGAAGACTTGGTTAATGCTATTATTAATCTATTAAATCATTCTTTATATGTAACTAAGTGCAATGTTAAGACTACCAGTACTGTAATAAACAGCTAACAAGCTCTGTATTCTGGGTCACAAAACAGCAAAGCAAAGCTGAAAAGACAAGAAATCCATACTGTGAACAAACAGGTGCATTTTTTTTAATGGAGTTGTGGTTTAACTCAGCAGGCAGCGGAACACCACACTACCATTCYCTCACTGCCCCCCAGTGGGATCGGAAAGTGCATCGGGAAAAGGCAAAATTTGTGGGTTGAAATAAAGACTGTTTGACAAGACAAAAAGGAGTAAGGAATAATAATAATAATAATGACTATAAAGAATATACAAAAACAGGTGATGCATGACGCAACTGCTCATTACCCCACAACTGATATCCAGCCAGTCCCCAAGCAGCAGCAGCTCCCCTCCCCAGTTTYTGCTCAGAATGATGCCATACGGTATGGAATACCCTTGTGGCCACAATGGGTTGGCTGTTCTGGCCATATCCCCTCCCAGGTTCTTGTGCCCCCTTTCCCAGCCTACTCACAACAACTAAATCATCAGTGAGTTATCAACATTCTTCTCATCCAAAATCTGAAACACAGCACTYCACCAGCTACTGGAAGAAAATTCACTATCCCAGCTGAAACCAGGACAAGATTCATACATTATAAATTATTATYTTAAAATTTTATTTAATTTCCATTCATGTACAGAATAGTCCTCTGTTTCAGTATTCCTGGTAGAAGGATTCCASTAGTCCATTCAAACAAGTCATTCAGGAAGAAAACCAACTCTCAAACCTACCAACCATAAATCTTTACTGCACTGATATCTTGAATMAGAATATTAGAATTGCCAGTGTCAGAAGAGATATGAGTGACAGCAGGAACAATATGTTCTTTAAAGAGGCCAGACTTACCTAGTTTCAGTTTCAGAGATATCAAGTAAGGGTGATTTTCCACATTCTGCTCCTAGAACACRCCAGCACTTCAAAGAATATGGCAGTCTCTCTATCCACTGTCATATTTAGGATTGAAGTTTTCTAAAAAAAACCCTAACACTAATCTCTTGATCAACTGTACAAGATTTTAAAGGTTATTTTTAAATTAAACTTGAAATACACCGATTTCCTCCAATACTCCCATTTCCTTTTCCTGGCTTTGTAATTAACATGAAGATGCAATAATTGCAGGCACAGCCCCGCTCCAAACCACGATCCCACTGTGTAAGCATTACGCAGTAGCTATATTTTTTCTTCCCCTAAGGTATCCACTGTGATATTTTAAAAGATTTATTTGCTTACAGCTAAACAGRTGATATTTACTCACATTACAAAACTCCTGTCATGCAACTCCAGCATTATTTAACCACCTTCTCTTAGGAGACGTACCAAGGACAGCAGGTCAGGACAGTCACACGCTGTCTGGAAAGGCTCACAACAAAGTACACACACATTGTTCCTTCTCCAACTACACAAAAATAACCTGAACAGAATCATTATCCAGTTCCATCAGCAGTATAATATAAACCCAAATTTCTGAGAATTTTGCTAAATAAGTATGTTCATTTACCCCTTCAGCAATAAAAACCAGGATCTCAGCATTACACTTCCCCTTGGCTCAAAAGGTCAGTGTGACATGCTTCATTCTGGTTACTTTTTAAGGGTTTGGCTGCTGCCTGGGCACCTGCACTGGCTACCAAACTATTTCTAAATGTCCTTCCATCCAGGCATCTGTCTCTCCAAAATTTTGGAGAGAAACAGCTTAYGTGAAACTGACAATGACATAGTGACATATGGAGTACAATGCCCCCAGTCTCCCTTCCTCATGAAGGGTTCCTTTTAGTTATGACACTTTAGCTAATTCATATGACTTKTATTGCCTAAAAGCCATAGTGTGGCCTCACTACTCTCCTTTCTTCCATGTCTATATTTTAAACCCAACTTATTGTTCAGAACTTKCATGGATCCCGGGCAAGAACAGCTTCAGGACATGGAATAATTTAGTCTGGACCTCCGGAGATCATCTGCTTAACCTCTCTACTTGGGTACCTACTACTAGAACTACTCCCATGCCTTGAAATTTCTCCACTGCTATCTTACACTTTGCACCAGGCACAGTTTTCAGAGAGACTGCTGGATGCAGCTGGGTACTCTGAGGCAGCTTAAGGTTTGTTCATCTCAACCGAATTTCCCGTTTTTCCAAACTCGTAGGAWCTTGCTTTTCCTCCACTGGCATTTCTCTCCAGACAACAAACCTCATTCTTTGCTGAGGAACTCAACATCACTCTGCAAAAAATCCTGTGCACTAGCCAGCTCCAAAACTATGCAACTTGCAAAAAGTTGGGGTTTTAGCTCTTTCTTTCTTTCTTTACTTTAAAAAGTACATATGAAGCTAATTCCTGCAGATGGAGTAAAATGTACCACGTGAATGAGGCAGATTGGATTTCTCATTGGACACCCAAGGGTTGCTATGATTCAGACATTATGCTTTAATATTTAAATTTCCACAAGCTGCAGATATGCTGATATAAGAACAAACGTCAGAAGGCTRATCTATTCTGAGATCCATCTCAGAAAAAGGTCGACAGCACACTCTGAAATCAGGTTCTGTTTCTGTCTGTTGGAATTTGACAGATTTCAGTCACTCGAGTAAGAAGATTGCCAAAGAGGAATCCAACAGAACGGTGCAGTTTTCAAACACTCATGAGTAGACACTATACTGTCATTTCCTTTGTCCTTAGTGGAAGATGCAAGAAATAGTAAATTGCTTTATTTATATGCATTGGGTTCCTTGGTCCTCATTTTTATTTCTGAAGGCCTCTTTTTACACAAATTCACATTTATTTACTGCTTGAATTTTGCAATAATACCATACACCACTTGACTCCATGCAGGAAATTTACTCTGCAGTGTAATTTTTGCCTTCTCTAAAACTTGGTGGACCCGTCAAACTGGGAGATTTGACAAGCTTCCTCCAGCTCAGGACATCAGAACCACGAGGTTTCAGCGTGTTTGGACTTGCTTTGGTTTGGGGTTGGTTATTTTTCCTTTCTTTCTTAATGAAGGAAACCTTTTTGCTGATTCCAGCCTTAAATACTGCATCCTGAGCAGCACGACAACTGGGGAAAACAAGATCTACAGTGTCAGCCACTTACATGTGTTCTCACGTAGTCACCATCTGTTTGGCAGTCCCTGAAGTCAGCAGCTCGTATCACAAAAAGCACTGTCATATTAAACACCCTGCTGACACAGAGACCAGGGTGGGAGGGAYTGAGCTTGCTGGCTGCTGAGCCATCAGGTTATGGCCTCAGAACGTGCCAGCACAGAACCACTAAATGATAGTCCTTCAAGGTCTTTGCCTTCTCTTTCTCCTCCCAACTACTGGTTTGCTCATCTCAACCAATTTCCCATTTTTCCAAATTTTCCATTTTTCACACTGATGATAAAACTGCTGCAGTTCACATTGCATAAATCTGCTAAATAATTGCAATTTTACAAATCGGTGAGTCYGCAAATGTCTCTTACTGCGTGTTTGCAAGATGTTGAGAGGATGAAAAAAATGTTAAAACAAAGGTTAGAAATGTTACAGTCCTGGTCAAAATAAGCCMTTTGTCCTTCATTCAGTAAAGTGCTAATGGTTGAGTTAAACAGGACTAGGAAACGATTTTGAGAGGCTGAAAGGATTGTCTCCTGAACCCAAGATATGTTAGGATGTAGTTTGCTTTTCCAGTTTAGGTTAAYTGGCCTAAGCCATGTGAGTGGAAAGGCCCTGTCCTTGGTATCTCATCCATTTCCAAGGACTTAACCAACACATTGAGCCCTTCATTAAGCTCTGATACRGAAAGAAAAAAAATCTTCATGTCCAGCCTATCACTACAGGATCATAACATGTAGTCCCAGTAAAGGATTTGGGACTGTGACTGCAAAACACAGTAAGAAAAATTTCTCTCATCTCCAGTAGGGAAAGAAACAAGCTCAAAAAGGATAACCTGCTCACTCTTACACATATACAAAACAGRTAAGCATAGGTTTAAATTGAAATGTGGATATATGAAACCATATTCCTTCGTATAACATCTTATTTGCCTTAAAAGAAACTAGAAATTCTTCACATCTATGTTATTTGTGAGATTTTAGGCTTAACCTTACTGAGTCAATTTGTTTCCTGGGAAAAGAGATCCTGACAACCTCCAGCTTCATGCTTGGGTTGATCTTGCCATCAGAGATGATGAAGATGTAGCATTTGCATTCCGTAATTYYCTTCTGCAGATAAGYAGATTTCTGTTTTTACAGAAATACACCAATTATTTTTATGCTATGTATACATATGCATTTTTTTCTAAGGTTGGYTCTGAAACACTTAATTCTGCTCATMTATGCAGAATKAAATTTTTTCTAGGCATGCAGTTTCTTTTCTAGCAACTACTATTTGAAAGCTGAATTGTCAAGTCTCATCCTTCCCTTCTCCCTTTTCAGCCTCATAAAAGAGAGCGTGGTAGAGGACTCTGCACATGGAGGTATCACTGAATGTAATTGTTTCAGTTACAAGAACCTTGTTTCCCAATATAAGTAGTCCAGCAATGGAAGTGTCGGCATGGAAACACAAGCAGAGAATCCTGGAAAAGCCTCCGAGATTGTTCTGCCAAGTTACACACTTTGATCACTGAGCTTGCATCTCCCAAGATGACCATGACAGCAAACTCTTCAGCCAGTCCCAATCTATTGTGACCTAAAGGTCATATCAGAACAGTACRGATAATATTTCTCTTTTGGTAGTACCAAAAGGACCCCTGATGGGAACCCCAGACACTGTCCTGCCCTATGTTCCCAACACCCTGTTGTTCAGTACATCGAATAAAAATGGCAAAGCTGGTAATTGGTAATTGAGAATTCACTTCTTTGTAAATACACCAAGAAAGGCACTGCACACTGACACAAGGGCTGGGCTGCCAGAGGGCTCAGGCCAGGTGGAGCCCACCAGAGGAATTGGGTCATGTTTCTCCAGAACAGTCCTTAGACACAAGATCTGTCACTGCCTCAAGCGCTGGCCTTCTCTCYATGCATTGCTGCTTTCCCTAAGGTAAATCCAGCCTTGTTCTTGGATCTGCTTTCTGGGCCACACAAACAAACACCATCGGAGACTGCCAAACCCAAAGGAGATGAGGCAACCCAAGGGTAGCAGACAACCATGGACACYGCAGGATTAGGGGCAGAGCAGCGACACACTTAAGACCTCCCTGGTTGGAGAGAGACACATGGGACTCACTGTGAGCAGGAGGCACTTTAACAATGTACTRTGAGCCCAGAGCAGCAGCGGGAGATCAGCAGCCTTCCTTCACACCACAGGGGATCAGAGATAATTCAGAAAACRGAGACAGATTCAATTTAATACAGCAAATTAAAGGGAAACCAAGAGAAAAAATTGGGTCAATCTGGTATGCACGTGGCATTCTCATTGACAAAACAAGTAGACAACAAGATTTTTACATTTCAGAGGTCTCCAGAAATGAGCAGCACCCAGAAGCTCAGCAGATGGCCTTGAAAAAATGGCCTGTTCACTTCAGAGTCCCAGTGGGAGCTGAACCCTTTCAAAATAACTGGAACAGTCTCTAGATATCAAACAACCACCAGCAAAGGTGGAATTTGCTTTCACAGCATTTCCTCTGGTTCATTCCAAGTTTTCTCTGCTCATTTGTGTATTTCCAATTAAAATACCATTCTTATGTTCCTAGTTGGCTCCCCAGTTAGCAGCAGGGGAGRAAAACAGAGAAACAAAAGCTCTCAGTAATACAGCCTCAGAAATGCATCCAAATGTGCAGTTCCAGGGCTCTGACACAGCAGCACTGAACAAGCTGCTGCCTCCCTGATGTCCCAAGGACAGGGGGGTACATTGGGCTGTGCATTTGTATTCCCTGCCACCACCTCGGCCTGGCCTTTCTCCTCGCTCACCCAAGCGCAGACATCATCTCATCATTGGAGAGATGACCTGTGAGCAAACTGCATTGCAGCCTGCACTGCCTGGGCAYGGAGCCCAAGGTGAGGGAAACAACACGGAGCAAAGCTTCACGAACACCAGACATGTTCAGCTCTTGCCATGCCTGGCTGTGGAGACACACACTCTGCTGCTCTAAGAACTCACCAGGAGATGCACAATGCTGCTGCAGTCTCCAGAAACACCCTTAGTCTCTGCTGTGTATGTAGAGCCAGAATCCAGGCTAATTTTTACTTTTGAAAAAAATAATTAAGAGGAATAGATGTATTGGTAGCAAAATATTATCCTGTGCCTACTRCAAATCCAGTATCTCCAACTGACCACAAATGTAGAAAAGAAAGTATCCAGCAGAGAGAAGACAAGGCTTTTCTAACAGTCTAATTTTCATTTGGAAGTGAAGGGAGCCCTCGTTGAGAAAAAAGACAGAGATAAAAATCAGAGATGGTGAAAGCGCATTCAGAAAGGCACGGGGAAAAGAGGGGAGGAAAATCAATCACAAGAACAGACAAGATCAAACAGCAGCATCCCAGTAACAGCCATATTTCCTTGGGAAAAAAAAACTGCAGGATGAAGAGAAAGCACAGCACCATGCTGAGAGGAGTGCTGCTCTCCTCACCCACTGCATAGAGTTGTTCTTTCTCCATAGCAACAAGATACTTAAAAGCCAATCTGGAGACTGAAGACCAGCTCAAAAACAAAACACAACATGTATCGATTTATTATCTCTATTTTAAGCCTCAGCTGGGAAGTACACAGGATAGCATTTGTTTAGCCCGAGAAGGCATCTCCATGGAAAGCTCTCTCCTTCCCTTATCCCTCCCTGCCTCAGAAGCGACCCTCGGTGTGGAGCAAACTGTGGCACTTGACACGTCCCCTGCTCTTGGGTAACGCCAAAGACATCAGGCACAAACACAGCCTGAGGTGCTCATAGCTGAAGCCTATCCATGACTGCCTTTTGCAGGGACTGCAGGGAGGCATCCAAACATCCAAATTCCTCTCACAGGACTCTGGGAGCCGGGGGGAGAGGGGATAGAGTCACAGCATTTTGCTGCAAATAAAAAGAACAATAAACATCATATTGAACAAACAAAACTCCCAAACTYGCTGTTTAATAGTTACCAGCTCAAGTCACTGATTGCAGGGGCTCARGATATGCTCATATCCTGTCCTTGAAGTCTGCCTGTACCTGCTTGGAAACAGCTCTGCTCAGGCACCTGAATGACTTCAATAAAGCCATTATGCTGACTGCCCTGGCAGGGCTCTGGTAACATTACAGACCTCAACTCCTTCTCAAAGGCACCGACAGAGCCTGCACAGCACATTCTGGAATGCATCAGGATTATTTAAGGAGCCCATCAAGTTTTGGGTGAATGGACCGTGCCGAAAAAGCTGCAGAGCAGCTGGGGTTTCAGTGCTGGCCTTACTTTAGCTTGGCTGCTGGGATGAGCTTCCCCCCTCCCTACCTGCAAAGAACGAGCGGGCAGCAGCATCAGAGTTACCCAAAATGGGCACAGCTGAACACAACCCAGAGCAGCACTGTCTGTGCTCAGCCARCAGGGCTCCACTCAGAGCTGGACACACAGGGGGAGTGCAAACAAGGCCACTCTGGYACAGCCACTGTCCCTCGGGGCATGGTGGCATTGCAGGCTGCCCAGGACGGGAGAGTGCAGAGAGGTCAAGTGTTTACACGGCACCTAGGAAGGTGTAAGCAGGAAGGCTTTTGCCCAGGGGAAAAGCAAAAACATGCCGAGCATTGGGAAACACAAGTGAAGGGTCTTCACTGACACTGAACACTGGAGAACTGGTGGGAATTGGGCATGAGATGGCAAACACAGCAAATGCAGAAGTTGGTGATTATATACAAGCATGCCAAAAATATAGCCCAGTGTGCCAATTTTGCTCGTTCTAAAGTTTCCTTTCCTGCAAAATGTGAAGGATCGTAGAACATTCAGGAGGTCTGGTTTAAGATTATCCAAAGATGTATTTCCAGTGTCTGCCATGAAAGCCATCATTTGAATTTCATATTAGCATTAAACATAGTTCTGGTTTAGATTCACCCATGAGTCATAAGTTTAAAAAAAAAAAAAAAAACACTGTACTCAGCAACTTTGCCTTGGCTCAGCAATATTATCTTACATACTTCATCTGTACATCTGCTAAATCAAGAACTCCAGAAAAAAAACCAATCCACATAAACTAAACATCCATCTGTCAAACCATTTCTCCTACAGCTAATGTGCAYTCTGGATTTCAAATACAGAAACTTTCAATCGGCCAATCGTTATCAACTATGTTTATTATGGGTCTTGATTTTTCATTTCCTTCTGCAACATTTTATTCAAGAATGAAATATTAATTTTCAAGCCACTGAGTCAATTTACTGTTACTTTTGAAAAAAAACTTACTATAAAATATTTCTAAACAAGCTGCATGGAAAGGATAGGAGAGAGTAATATTCATCTGCATAGATTATGAAGGAGAAGGAAAAGCATGAATCAGCTTGTCCTCATAAAAACACATTTGCTAACCAAAGTCTGTTTCCTACACAATTAGTTACAAGTGCAGAAATATTTCTTTTAATAAGTGGTTTCAAAGGTTGCCAGGAGCAAATCTCTGTAGAAYGCACATAAAGTTGTTCTGGTTTTTCCTGCATAAGTTACCTTACTGAACTCAAAATAGAGGTATCCAAAGAGCTTTTTMGGACTTAGGGAGCAACATAGCTAAAATATATTAAATATATGGCACTTTTTCTTTCTTCCCCCCTCCGCCCCCCCCCAGCCAGAGTGGAAAATAACAAATATTTATGAGTCTTTAGCTCAGAGATTACAGCAGCTCCAGAAAAGCCAAGTTTTACCCCTGCTATGGCTTCAGCCTCAGCCAGCCCCACATCTCTCCCACCAATGACCAAGGCTGGGGGTGGCACTGTGACCAGACATGGCATTTTGCAGTGTGCCCTCTCAAAGCTGATGTCACCCGCCCATGAATTTCCAGCACAGAAAAAAAAACCCACAAGGCACAGGCTGTAAATCACAAGGGCTTAGTTGTTCCATCTTAGGAAGTTAATTATCCTGATGATATCTTAATTAAATGGTAGCTAATCTAAGTTTATATTTAAGCCTGAAATGTGAATATATTTTAAAAACTCTTGATGATAGCAAATCTGAGGAGACAGCGGAAGGAAAGGAAAAATACCACAGAAAGTAGGGTTGGTTGAATTGGACAAGCAACCATATTTTTAAATACAGGCAGTTACAGYTCAAGTGTTTCCTCCTTTCAGCATGTCTGAGTGAATCAGATTTCTATGGGGTAAATGTGAGGGTCTCCAAGCAAAATTTGAAAGCAGATACACAAAATATAAATGATAATTTTGACAGTCTGGGAAAAAAACCCAACATCTGAAGTCAGAGGTTAGCAGAGAATCTTTGAAGAGTCCTGCTGTGTGAACAGTTATTTACATTTTTCTAGCTCACTGCAAACAGTGGTGGTCTTGTAAAAAATTTACAGCAATCTAGGAAGGTGCCACATATACAAGCTGGCAGCCATATGAGAGTGGGCAATGACAACCTTTCCAAAGAAGGAAAGAAAAAAAAAAGGCTAAATATTTAGGAAATTGTTTCTTTTTCTTCAGGGACAAGGGAAATTTAACATGGCCAGCAGAGAAAAAGTGAAAAACCAGGAATTACAGCTGTAACAGAACAGAGAGGACTCTGCTAAAGGCTGATACCAACATCTCAGCATCTGAACAGCGAGAGACACTAGATGTCCTAATCCTTCAATCCATACTACTCCATTACAATTCTTTTTTTTTTTTCCCACCCAAATCTCCTCAAAGTGAGAGATCTTTTGTCCATTATATACAAAGGATATAGCTAAAACAATTATCCTCAAATATTACCATAAGGAAAGGTAAAACACAATCATCTTAGCCTTTTCCAGAAWGATTTCTACCTTCTACATTTTGCAACCAACATCCTCAACTTTTACTCCCCTCTTACAGGAAGATGGCCTGTTCACAGTCTGCTTCCCTTCTGAGCAGAGCTGGAAGACCCCATACCCTCACATGCCTATCAGTAATCTGCACTGAGTTTTACAAGGTCACATCCTGCATTGCTCTAAATTGCATTCCAGCCTTCCAATCAGTGAAGCAAATGCACCTATAACCTTTGCAAGCAATTAAATGTACTGCCCCTGCTAACTTTGGCCATTTCTCCAATACTTGAATCTCAAGAATTCAGTAATTACTTTTGCTGGCCTTTGTTCTGCCATGAGTTTGAGACAGCGAGTTTCAATGTGTGTCAGAATCAGTCATCAAAAAAAAGTCTTTTTTAAAGAGAACCTCAATAAAAACAATCATACTCCTGCTTTTCCCTTTTGGCAGTACAGAAAAACCTTTACAAAGTTAAGATCTGGCTTCTGTGACCTCCACACAATGTTGATCCTTTTGTCAATCTTGTGTGCTGGCTTCCTTATTCCCATTTTAGACAGGTCTGAGTTTGCCTTTGGATATTAAGGAAAGTATTTTTTATATAAAAGSATGATGTCCAAGTGGAAAATTTGATCCTTGAATCTAGACAAAAAATAATTCTGCAATACTCTGGAACACCTTATCRACACACAGCACCATAATGAGGCCCACAGACAGGGGACAAGATAACAAGGGACATGYTTTTGCCTTGGTACAAACTGTTTTAAATCTGAGCTAGAAAAAGTTAGACTTGACAGTGAAATACTCAAAGAGAACTTAAATTTTATACAAGTACTGCAGCTAAAGTTGGCAACTAAGGGTTTACAAAAACAAGTATTATTCCAAAATGAAACCCAAAAAAGGGTGATTCAAAATCATGTTATCTCTTTTTGGGCCCTGGAAGATATTACCTCACTGTTAAATTACATTAGTTCATGAAGCTAGCTGAAACAGTAAAGAAGAAAAGCTGCTGTCCTCCAGGTGTATCACACCAGCAAGCCAGCCACACAGGGAGTGCAAAGCATGCAATTTATAAACCAGAAGGACAAACCACTTTATATTCATATATAATATATTCTTTATATTTAGTGTCTCTGAAAACAGAAATACCATAACTAAATACAGGAAAAGGAACTAGACTACAGSACACTACAAATGCTTAATAAAAAAGTCCATCTCTGTGAGGAAGTGTGATGGAGAGACATGACTTGTGTTAATCTGTATGCATGCATGAAGGGCAGCACACAAAGAAATGCCTGATTTGAGTTCAGAATTAGGTGCAGCCAGAGTCAAATGAGCATTTAAAAGAGTAATAAGTTATTCCTGGTGAGACTCAATAACAGATTACAGATTTAGGACAGGCCCTTCCTGCCCTCTGAAATCAGGTATCTTCATTTCCATTATTAACTCTTATAATCAAAAACTGAGGGATTCCCAGACCTGTTAGTCACTTCTGGGAAAAATTACCCAATGAAAGAATAAAGCAAGCCAAATGCAGCTTGGAAACAGGGAGCTATTTGCAATGCTCGTGTTATTACATTTTGTTTTCTTGTTATTCTCATCCAGTCAAAGACATTATCTCCAATTAAGGAGGCATGTTTAGTTTTGGAGATACAGCAATATGCAGTTATCTTAGATAATTACTTGAGATTGGTAAAAACCTTGGAGGTTCCTCTGGAAACTTGCACTGGGTTCTTGCACTGGATGGACACAACTGAAGCTGTACAAGAAGGTGCAGGACAAGAAAGAAAAGGCAAGTCTCAATCAAATGGTGGTGAAATACTTGGTTCACATAAAGAAAACCCATGGCAAGACTGAGTGCAATTACAGAGCAGATGCTCATTGTTAATGCCCTGCAAGCATTAACCTGGGATATTCCATTATTATCATTGTGTGCTGGCTCTCAGACATTCAGCTTTTATCAATTTAAGGAYATGCTGCTTATTCCAGCTGACTTGGAGGCAATTCTCATGTCCCCCTCTCTTACCCTCCATACTCTTGCAGGACAAAYTGAAAGGCAGCACTGTTAAATTTTCATCATTTTTGTTGGCATGTTCTTCATGAAAATTGCACGGAACCCATAATATAGGCATTTGAAAGTGTGYTGCAGCTCCAGTTTAAAAACTAAAAGCATGGGAGAGGACAAAGCTGTAGCTGTTACACACTGAAACACAAAAATGAGTATCTAAACTCCAAAATGAGCATAGAGTGAATGGGYTTCCACACCAGGGACACACCGCTGTTTGGCCTACTTTAAGTTTGCAAATAAATTCCTTACAGATTTCAAACCTGTCTGCAGAGATGCAGAGCTTGCCACAAGTGGTCACCACAAGGGCACAGTTTAATAGTGTAGACTCATTTTTCATGGTACTTTTTGTTCCTGCCACCCTACCATTTTAACAACTGAAAATCAAAGGTCATTTTAGGTAACAGGCWGAGCTCCTCCTTGTCCTTCCTCCCTTTGGTCCTCTTATCACTMTACCTAAGTTCCCATGGTGAAGCAAGCTCTGCCTTGAGTTTTGGGAACACAAGATCAGAGCTGTCACCATTCTGGACTCACCACTGAGCACCACTGGCTGCAATCCAGCCCTCCTGGAGCACTCAGCATGTGGCTTGTGTGTTCCTACCTGCCTCAGAAGAGAGAGATCACAGTGTCTGCAGTTTTCCTGGAGAGAAATCCAGTAACAGCAGYGCCAAACTATCAAAACATGCAGCTTTGCCCAGGAACTTCAACAAAGGAAAAGGGACCAGAAATAGGAGTCSTTTCTAAAATATATCATATACAGCATGCAGCAGGGGATTTTAAAGTTTTTTCCTTTAGTTTTAAAATAAAGGTTAACAACTTATTTTGAAGTGTAAGAAGACAGATCGTAGCAGAAATGCCAATTAAAAAGAAAACAACAAACAAAACATGATAAATCTGACTTACCTCCCACAAACACAAAGCAAACTGTCATTTAGCYACCCCTCTATGCACAGGAATTGAAGTCAAGCCCAGTCTCTCTTTTTTTCGCACAGGATTAGGTGATAAGTTATCCAGAAACAATCCAAAAGAGCTCCAAAACTATTCCTTATATGGCAGATATTTCTGAAGGCTCCATTCTGTCACTGATTTTGGCAGTTGTGAAGATAATCTGTCCCATTTTTCCATATYATTTTTCCTTACAGTACTCTGACTTTGAGGGGTTGCAACTCTCATAACTTCATAACAAACCTTGGAAGTCAAGGCATTATGCCAAGGCCTACATCTTTACCATTTCTACAGATTCCCCAGTATGATGATATTAAGAAAAAAAGCCTCATAAGCAGTCTTCAAAATTACAGACAGCTTCCAACTGAATAAATATTAAAAAAAGAACTGACATCAAAAATTACTCAACAGGAGGGAACTTTATGTAGTGACATGCTGCAGTTGCAGTGAAGAGGAGGAAGTAACCAAACTTCTGCTATCCTTGGTGCTGACTCACCACATTCTGGCTGCAGGATATGACATTCTTAAAGATGCTCGAGTTTCTATAGATGTCCCTGACATCCTCAAAGATGCTCGAGTTTCTAGAGATGTCCCTAATACAGTCAAGTGTCTCACAAATACATCGCCWAGAACTGAGACAAAAATTTGAGTTCTCAAGTCCTTAAGATCATGGCTGATATCTTTCAGGGTCTCAAGACAGCTATCAGGAGAAGAGTGGAAAATAACAGGCATTAAACAGGGCTTTTTGTTGTCAAGGGCCAATTCTGGTTGTATCAAGACTGAGCTACAAAATATGAAGAGTTTGTCCAACTTCCTCTCCTTTTGTCTTCCCTGAAAGCCATGTTCTCTTGTTAATATCCTTCTCCTTCACCCAAACCAGCAATCAAACACTTCTCAGCAAATAAAYAGCCAGAAGCCTGAGTAACAGAGGCAGCAGCTGGGAACAGGAGGGACATGTGCCCCTTGCTGCTATGTTTCAGCATGTTCCAAGGGATGACAGGGGCCTTGTTTTGCAAGGAAGATCTCAGCTCAGGTTATACAGAGAAAAGTCAGGAACAGCAGAGTATTTATCCATAATGAAGCCAAATGAATACTAAAACAAACAAACAACAAAAAAAAAAAAAAAAACCAACAAACCCCACCACCCAAAACCACATATCCTAGGTCTCACAAATCTGAGCCTTCTTTATGTGTGTATATGCATCTGTGTTTATAACTCATATGCACACACGGAGATATATTCATAARCAGGCAAAATATGTTCTCCAAAAGAAGATTTGACATTTTCAGCCTTAATCCTGTCACCCAGAACAGCCCAATTTGCACAATCTTAAAGGCCAACTGCTGGGTTCATCTGCTGAAACTAACTTTACATGATGCGTTTATTTGCTGGGAGGACAGTACTGTTTTGAGTTAAACTTACCCTGATAAGCCCCATGCCAGCAAGAATCATTCCTGTGTTTGTTCAAATTAGCATGCCTCCTAAATTATGGAGAGAAGGTCACTTTACAGATCCTGGAACAGGAAGAAGCTCTGGACAAAAATAGGATGGCACTGTCACAATATTTATCAGCTAGGTTCAGATCAGTTTCATCCTTAATGTCTCTGCTATTTTTGCTATCTAAGTACATGATTACCAAGGTAAAGCTTATTTAATCCATCTGAAAAAAATTACAAATACTACCTATCATCGGATGACTTTAGAAACAAAGCAATATACAAATCTCATCTTTTCCRCTACTGAATTTATTCTTATGCATGATTAACTATCCACAGACATCATACACATAGAAATAATTATATTTCACTAGAAAGCTCTCTCTACAGTCAGTATCCACGGAGTGATGGACAAAGGAGTATGGGCTATTTTTCCAATTTTGGACAGCAGGTGTAAATGAGAGTTCCACATTACAGATACGTATCAGCATTGTAAAAGTAGAGAAAAAAAYAAACTATGAAATAGATTAATAATTACAACATGCTGGTATTGAATGGGACCTAGGCCAGATAAAAAATGCTTCCTACCCAGCCTCCTGCTCTTCACATTCCCATGTTTATAGGAAGGTAAGAGATACCTCATTCACCTTCTTTTCTCACAAGACCTGCTGTTTTTTTGTATTACATAGTCAGAGATTATTCTCACAGAAAACACATGAAGTGATATTGGGAGTGTCAGAGCCCACAGGCAARAACAGATTTGTCAAAATATCACAGTAGCCTTTTCTTCCACAAAGCTGAYTTGGGGACTCACCCACCCCATCTGCTGCACAATTACAGGCTGAGGGGTCAGCATTAAGCCAAAACTGAAGGTGAGAGAAGGGATGACTAGCCCTCACTCTGTAGTCTTTAACAGCTCTGCCTTCTACTTGCAGACACAAAMCCTAAAGATGGGGGCCAAGAATGAAAAGGAAGGACATGAGGATTTCCTTGCACTCTCTTTTTTTTCCTCACTTTTAAGGAGAATGCTTGAGAATGAAGTTAATTCCTAATATATCCATATTATATCCAACACCACTGTTCTTAYGGACACAGGGCCCACACAGAGACTGCTGAACTCCAACTGGAAGGGCCAGCAAAGCATTGAGGTTCACCTGAGCTGTCTTCCTGGAGCTGTACCATTCCCTGGAACAGTATCCTTAGCTGCAGACAGAAGTGGTATTATATGCTTGTTGAAGTGCTTCTTGTCCATGCAGATAAAAGCATTAAGAACCTTGAAGAGAGGAGTGTTTGCAGGCCATACTTTTTGCAAGCTGTCCAGGAAATGAGTCTTTCCTACAAAAATACAGTGTTCAAACTACAAGCCAAGACGTTCAGGACCTCTCCCTAAGTCGTCTGATTTCTTACAAATGTTACCTATCCTAACCTCCCACTGAGTTGCATGYTCAGACCTCTCATTCCACAAATGTAGTTGCAATGGTGCTTGAGTGCTTTGTATACATCTAAAGGGTTTCAGAAACAAGTGTCTATTGCATTCTTCATAATCTAATTAAAAAAGAGGGTTTCAAGTTCCATATCACTATTTTGAAAATCATAACTCAATCATAATATTGCAATAAGAGAAAATCTTCTTGTGTTGAAGTAATGAGCACAAAACCTAAGGTATTGCAGCCTAAGTGAATTTTTYTGCAGTTTGTAAAACCCTAGTGTGAAAAATACCAATATAAAAAGRGAGGGCTGAGCCTTCCTAACATTTTCATATATTTCATTTTGGATGATAAGAACATCCCTAGGAAAAGCTCATTCAGTAATGRAATCTGAAATGAAAAATGACCACCCAGAAGTAAAAGTAGTCATACACAATTAATGAATTCATTCAGCCAGCCAATAAATCAAACAGCAAACCAGGCACTCTTAATCATGCAGAGAAACATTTTTCTGTGCTTTTTACATTGTACTTTGCTCAAGGCCTACATTACCAATTGGTTGTTTCTTTAATTCTTAACCATTTGCAATATAATGTTATTTAAATTTAAGTGTCATCCAAGGATACTGTGTAAGAACATATTATTCTTTCCAGGTTTCTAATCCTCAAAGAAAYTAATATCAGAAAATTTACTTTATGGGTTGAAAAGGTCTGTGAATATTCAGCAAGTTATTAGTGCATAAATAACTGTAACTTTCTAGAAAGGGTYCTAGCTCTTCCTTTTTTGGGTAAAACTTCATACAAACAGATATCAGACATGCAGAAAGTTATCACTGCCTGAAGCCTTCACACTTTCTTTCCACCAGGGACTCAAAGGGTTTACCCTTGGGTTACAGACAAGAATAATTTCAAGAAGTTTTGGCAGACATTTTGAAAAATTTCACTTATTATTCAATTTTCTGTGCAACAATGAACTAAATTAAACAGTAACTCTGGAAAAGCTCAAAGCAGGAGAATGCTTAGAAAAGAGCAACTTCACTGAAGCCTGAAAAACCAAGTCATTCTTTGCCTTTCAGTTGCACATGCCTTTTTTCCCCAAAGCTCATCTACTAACTACCAACAGCTCTCTCATCTGCCTCCAGTTTTCAAAAAAAATTTAGGAAGAACCAGATCATGCTTCTGTTGAATTTTGCAAATGCATGCTTCAGTGCAGGGGCTACATGTGCACATCCCAGAACCCCATCATCAAATTTACATGAAAGAAGCAAAAGCCAAGCCTCTTCTCCTACTAAGACTGAATTCTCTGCAAGCTCCCAATGATGGCCATGCTCAAAACTTCTGAAATCTAAAGGGCTACTGAAGGCCAGAGCTGCCTGACAGTCCTGGCGTTCTCACTTCTATCACATTACTTCATGATGAAATCACGTTTATTGGTTTGCTTTTTTCCCTTTGGATACAACTTCCACACACSTGTGACCCAAACTAGCACCAACTGAGCACAAAGGGCTGTGCTGATTCTCAAAGCTTTTTCCAACAGCAGGGTCCAGCTTGTGCCAATTTCTACTGCCAGCTTGGTAGTGACAGGTCACACAAATTCCCCTCTTCCAGATTTCCACTTACTCAAGGAGGGTAGTGAAGACAGCCCCAACAAGGCGACTYATCAGCAAAACCCTGCCTCTAATTACAATTATTGCACCTGTGATTCCTGAGTGAGCTTATTAATTGAAGTCTTTGCACAGCAGAGACATTTAATTTTACATAAATCCTTTTAAGTCACCTCCAAACCTGGCAATAAAATAGATTTTCTTCCTCCCAAATACTTCTAACAATAGACAAGACCTGTCCTGTGTGCAACAAAATGCACATGTACTGTGAGTTGTAACTGATGCACCATTTATCAGCCAAATTCTCACAAGGTGCTTTGATCAGGTCTTTAGCCCACACTCACCCAATGCTCATCAGAACTGACAGCACCTACAAATCCAAGCAGCAACATGGACCCYAATCCAGACTTCTCCTGGGAGGTGAACAGCAGCTTGAAGGACTGTGCCTGGCTGCTGCTAGCTCTGCTTGGCCCTGCAGATCAGCAGAGCAGTAGGCAGGAGATGAGGAAGARCCCACTAAAGGACACAGCACTGCTTTTGCACAAAAAAAGCACCCTAACATCCTCAATTCACCTGGCCCCACACCATAACAAAAGAAATTAAAGCAATGAAATATGATTATATAGAACTGGAGGGGGCAAGGAGAGAAACCTCCAGCAATGATTATTTTATTAAACACTTTATGTTAAGCAAGTCAGGAAGCTAGCTGAACCATTAGAGCCATATTTTGACCTGAGCAATGGCTGCAGACACCCTGCTCCCCACCAGACAGTGACCTGCCCTTAACCCAGGCACAACTGTTMCCCAAAATGCCTCAAGTATAAGCAAATGCAGCTGCATCTGCCTTGGAGCTCAGTACGGAATTTCTTAGCTTAGGCACAGCAAAAAACAAGTTCAAAGGGTCCTGTCAGGACACTTGACTTTGCTGGGAGGACACAGCCTGCTGCCCTTTGCAGCTCACCTGTTTCTCACACAGGCTGCCTCCTTCAGGCAATACACCAAGGAAYGACATGCAACACCAGAAATGCCGCTTTGCAGGCACTGCTTTGCCCTGAGAAGAGTCAGAGCCTAAAGGAAGAACAGAGATACMTTTTGTTCCTTCAAGCTAAGCAGATTAATTTTGCAGGTCCTGTCACACTACTGACGATGCTCAGAATCCATTGCTKATGCCACCCAGTGGGGCTGTGCTTCCTCTTCTGGCAATCATAAGACAAAGGGGAAGGGATAGGTCATGGGCATCCCAATACACACAGACAGTCCCTACACAAAGGAGATGAAAAAGCAGCAAACATGGGCAAGATACRGGGACAAAAGGTACCTGCGACTTGACATGAAACTCATTCCTGAACTACTAAACTRCTAGGGGGTAACACGCCGATTTCTGTGCCTCAGTTTCCTCAATGGTCAAATTTGTATGCATGCATATAAAGCAAAATAACAAGAAGGCTGTTGAAGCATGAACTGGCTTTGGACATACCTAGTGTGAAAATCCTGTGTTCTCCACCTCTGGATTACAATCATGTTCTTCAAGTAAACTTTGTTCTGGAAAATCTTTGAGCTGAAAGAAGCCTGGGATTTTCWGAGCGATGACAAATGTCTTTTTTCACTCCTAGTTTTTTTTGGCGGAAAATATATCTAGAATGCAGGAAGCAGGGGTTTTCCTTTTGATCAGCACACAGACAGACCAAACCACATAGCTCCTCTTGCACCTCTCCAGGCCAAGGCCAGTCCATAAATTTCCCATGAAAACCTTAGTTTAAAAAGATTTTGATTAAAAGCTCTGAGATTATGAATATATCTCCTTCCCCCTGAAGCCTTGATGGAGATCATGTATCATCATCTTCATTTTTCAAATGAAAAAGGGGAGAGACWCATGATGGAGGACATTTACCTCATGTCAGCTAAAACACCAGTCACAGCAGCAGGAGCAGGATCTACTTCTCCCATATCTGAGCCTCCTGGTTATCCAAGTGTTGACTGGATAATCCATTTAGACACATTGTCACAGAATCACTGGTGACTTTCCAACAAGACCTTCCACTGTCATACTGTCAGCTCATGTCTCCCCACCAGGCTCATGCCCCAAAGCACAAAATAAATGCAGAAGCAAGGGCACAGTAACACATTGCACACAAACAGACCCGTGATACCTATGCCAAACATTATTTCACAGGAGAGAAAGAGAGCCATCTTCCCAGCTCAGTGTTTTGGCACAAAGTGGTTTTTCATTCAGCCATGCTGAGAAAATACAATGAAAGACAGAAAAGCAAGTGTTTTCAAAAATMAATTAAAATAAACTTCTTCCTAATGGAGAGAAAAAGTCTCCCTCTATGTATAAAAACATAAAATGCTAGTAGCATAAGGATGATTCCAGTTACCTTTTGAGATCAAGTTTTCCACTTTTAAGAAATAGAGCATAGTACACCAGATATTAGGCAGYCCAGTAATCTATAGGGTGGATGAAGATGGAGAGGGCAGACTGCAATGTTCCAAAGTCCAAAGAAGAAAAACAGTGAGTATTTGTGGTTTTCTCCCCTTGCATGCCTAAAAAATGAGCTCACCTGAGCTGACCCACATTGTGCAGTGAACAGGCTGTGAACTGTCATCAAATTCCAGCTCCCATGATGAGCAGGGTGGACAGAAACACCAGACAGTTACGTTTATATTCGATGATATTGTCAAACTTTCTTTTGCAAAACAGGTTAACACCAAAAAAAAACCAAACCAAACAAACACAAAAACACTGGCTTTTTCTTTAGAAAGGAAAGTGCAGGGGAGTGTATTCAGACTAAAAGATGTCCCTTAGAAGTACATTAAACTGCACTGATTATGGAACATGAACAAAAGCCCCCTCAAGTTTTTTTAGCGTGTTGCTGAAAAGAACTCCACTGTMTTGATTCCACTGGAAGTCTTTTCCTATTTTTCCCATATATTGGTTATTGGTTATCTGAGATATGCAGTGCTTATTKGCAATATAGAAACAGAACTGCCATGTAGAAAAACCCAGAAGTTAGAAAYTCAAATCACTTACCAGTTTATTAACKTTTTTTTTTATATTAGAGGATGATTCATAACTAGCTTGCAATCTTAAAAAAATAAAGATGGTCAAGGGCAGTCTGATTTTACAATTTTTATGTTACTGATCAATGTTTAGCTTACCTTCTTTATAAATATGGTATCAAAGTGATATAATCCAAGGACTCTCAAGCCCTTAAAAACCTCTGCTAGATGGTATTTCATCATGGTCATAACTAGACCATGAAAATTAAACCCATTTTGCTACAAGGGGATATAAAATTAGAGAAAGTTTAAGGGCATCTCTCCCCCCATGTCCTACACCCATATCTGTGCTTCACAGTGCAGTGTAGGGCAGGAATGGGCAAATGAGCACCAGCACAGGCATGTAATTCACACAACATTAAGCAGCCCCAGGGGGAGATATCTGCTTAGTTCCAAAGCAGGAGAAGTGGGCATCCCAATGCATCTCACCAGGGCTCATTAGGGCTCATTAATTCCTGGAGATAGCTCCAGCAACAGCCTGAGAATGCTGTAACTGTACGTCTCACATAGTGTGATACACTGATACCAATGCAGCCACAGCCAGGAGTGGAGATCACTGACTTCCCCCTAAGCATTCTTCTTCCAGGGTTAAATAAAGCTTTAGGGCCAAAGACACTGTTTTTCTGCTGTTTATATGGCACTGCTCCATGACTAAAGCTTATGGCGACTTCGCCACACTGGCAGCGGGATAAAGGMACAAACTGGCAAGAGTCACTTTTCAAGTTTGATATGAAATAGAATTTCAAGGAGACCAAAGAAGTGCAGAAATGCAAAAGTAGCATAATACTAAAAAGAGACTTGGACTGCTCTGTGTCATAAGAACTGGCTGAACAGATCATTTGCAAGCTTCCTGCAAGAGCCCAGAGACTCAAGGAACAGGATAAAGCCGTTTCAT
This sequence comes from Malurus melanocephalus, assembly GCF_030028575.1. Classification (NCBI taxonomy): domain Eukaryota; kingdom Metazoa; phylum Chordata; class Aves; order Passeriformes; family Maluridae; genus Malurus; species Malurus melanocephalus. The sequence continues at coordinate 900,389 of NW_026623338.1, read as the reverse complement.
CTTTGCCATCCTGAGAGGAAGAAGCTAACACTCATCTGCATAAATCACTGAGAAAGCAAACTGGAAACAGAAGCAAGCTAAAAAAGCACATAAGAACAGCCAGTAGAGTGGAAAGGAAAAAACAGCAAGAACAACTCGTCACATGGACAACTCTGCAAAATATGATATCCAGCAGGGCTAAGACCAGCTTTGAGCAACGCCTTCAAAACACCCTGCTCCCTAGTTTGCCTTCCATGCCTAGTTTGCCTTTAGGCTTTGCCTTCCATGAGTCCCTAAGCAAATTAGCTACTTATATTCTTCTTCACTAAAATAAAACTTAGCACTTTCCTATGATCGCTTCACAGGAAAAAAAACTCCAACACCAGTCACATGACAGCATGGACTCTCATTCCCCCAACACAGAGCTTCAACACTGGAAAACAAAAACATGCCCCACAAGTGGAAGGGAAGACTGTTCATTTATCAGTCTGCATTACCACATCCTCTGACCTATTTTATTACTAAAAATAGTCCCTCTTAGGTCACTGCTGCAAATTGAATTCTGCTGCTTCATTGCCCACTGCAATCTCACAGAACTGCATGCTGCCTACACACAAAACACTAAGTAGGTTAACTTATTCACTGCCAGGGATGCAGTCAGTCTTCTCATATGGAGAAAAAGACAGAGACAACTTTGCCTAAAAGGAGTGAAATGTTTCTTGCATTGCAGTTTAAGTCCAGGCCCAACCATTTATATTGCAACACAAATGTAAATGCCTGGCTTCCAATCTGCCTGCACTTACAATATGCTTTCCAATACTATTCTTGCAAGATATRTTTTCAAATGATTTAATGTTACAACTGATACAATAGCAGCCCTAATGACCTCTACTGACAAAAGAGCTAAATCTTTCTTGATTAGCCTCCTCACTAGGATAAGTCTGGGAAAGCAGGAGACAAGAGGGAATCAGTCAAAACGTTCCAAGTTTAAAAGACAACACCTTCTTTCAAAAGATCCTGTATTTGTAATTCCCAGTCCAATGCATCTCGTGATTATCATACATGAAGAGAGCTGGCAAATCTAGACCTAACAGCCACAGACTACTTAGAGAGGAAGAGAAAGGCATAAACTTTACAGAGCAAGAACTTTTTAGAGGATCCTAAGCAGGAGACTGAAAAAGGTGTTATCGACCACYTCATGCTTGACAGTGAACAAACATAAAGAATATTCTATGTCCTTGCTGTTTTATTTGAGCTGGACAGAAAAAGGCTACCATATTTCCCTAGGCTATTACTGCATCTTCATTTCATTACTTCAATAGCTTCCAAAACTTAAACAAACACACCCCAAAACCAAGCAAAGATCAAAGACAACTGACTTCATGTCAGCTTTCTGCTTAACTCACTGCAAATTCTTTCGGGAATTTCTCAGTATGCAGCAGATGCACACAGAGCTGAACCATTCAGATGATTCACGGGCTCATTAACCTAACTTTAATGTTATTTAGTTATGAAACCAAGTTTCTCACTTCCTGCTATTCTAAGAATAACATCTGCCAAATCTGTGCTTTCTTGACAGCAGGAAAATCCAATGTCTTCAGGGGACAAAACAGTCTCAGCTCTGCCTGAGTTTCAGCTGGTGTCACTTACTGAGACAGTAGAGGCACCATAGGTCACAACTGGTATGAGAAATCCATGGCCCTCCCCACTGAGAAAAACAAGCTCAAACACATCACCCCAAGGGGAACCACACAGTCTCTTATCAAGAATATATGAAATATGCTCACAGAAGGAAAAGGGGACTGGCTTTGCCAGCCAAGGTGCAGTTTCCCATTCATTGAAAAGTCATGAAATACACACTGCAAAGCAGCCTGGGTCTGCATTTCTGACCATCCTGAGCTTCAGATTTGCCACCTCTTGCTATGGATTTAAAAGAAAAAAAAACAAAACAAAGCAAAACAAAAAAAATAGAAATAAAAAAACAAGTAGATACCATTTTTTATTACTGGCCAGTAGGTCAAGGTACAGTTGTTCTCTTGATATATATTTTTCATGCATATATTTGAAAGGTATATCAAATATATATTTCAAAGGTATATTACCCACGTCAGTATCATCAAGACATAGAGCACAAGTGACACACTGGAGATGCCTGGCATATGTGGACAGCTCTTAAATAAATATGTTATTTTATGAAAGGCCTGTTAGTCACCTGAATGCAAGAGAGATGTGTATTAAGATCCTTACAGAATGAAGACATGGAGTCCTGCTTACTTTTTACAAGATTAAGCATGTTCCACAGTTTTAGACTGCATAACTAACAAGTCTTCTCAACAGGATGTCCTTTTAGGCCTTAGTTTCTCCAAGATGTTATAGCATTAACTGCCTTTTTATTTCTTAGGAGATCAAAAAAGTGTTATGTTGGAACGCTTTAATGCAGTCACTGCACTTCAAAGACACATTACTTCATTCTCTTTTTGAACTCTCCCAGCAAYGCTTCAGCTTAATAAAACTTCCCTCTATTAGAAACCCTATTTATATGTGCATGTCTATATCTATTCTCAGAGAGATATGACCAAAATACTCCAAGGTCATGCAACAGACTATTCAATAGGTCAGGTAACTAACAGGAATGTCAGCAAGATAATTAACAACAGTACCCAAGCAATGATGCTCAACACAAGTGAAAATAAACTACTTGCACCACTTCTCTGTGATCATTGCACATGAAACCAAGAGATCATTTGCATAARTATTTAACTACCTAATTAACACTGTGGTCAAAAGTGGAAGTATCTGAACACTCTTGACTATTTTTTTTGTGGTTAATATCACACTTTACAAGACAAAACTTAGTCTAAGCCTGCAAACTTAAAAAACAAAAARCAGAATTATGGTATTTATGAAGCTCTGAAGTCATCCTAGACCTAGATAAACTGTTCTTTATGGATCACTAAGAAAATCCATGCACTTTCAAAGTGCCTGGATCCACTAACACGGATTAAAAAGTTCAGTGAAAGCATACTCGCACCACTAATACTGAATTTTTGGCAAAAGAGTGGGTAACATAATGAATTTTGGGCTAAAGGTCAAAGACAAAATGAAACTACATAAGATTTTTCAAAATATATTCCAGTCCCAAAACATAGAATTTAACATTCTAAACTTCAACCAGTTCGTCATTTAGGGTCACTTCTGTACATCACTATCCTCTAACTGTGGGGAGATGCAAAATCAGATCTTTTGTGTTTCAGTATCTGAAAACATTTCAGACTCTTWCCAACCATCTATTAAGCCTACATCACTCAGAGGTAATAAATGCACTGCCATATCTTAACTTCTATCACAGGAAACTGTAAGTTACAGAAATATTGGCACAAAGACAAAAGAGGCACTTTGAGGCCTGACCAAGGTTAGGTGCAGTGACATGTCAATAGTGTTTACACTCACACAGCTGTGCATTCCATGCCTGGCCACTTTTGCACATGGTGGGCACCAAAGTTCTGCCTGAATGTCCACATCAAGCCAGGCACAGGTCACTGCAACACTTGTATATTCTGCTGTGGTGCYGGTTTTGAAACAGGGGTCAAAGCTGGGAAGAACACAAGTTGCTTTTCATGGCCAAAAAGTCACATTACCTTCTCTTCCAGGAAAGAAAAATCCTTGAGGCTGAGGATCCTCTGGAGCTCAGACTGCTCAGAATACACGGGAGAGTGCACGAGGCTGTCAGTTCATATTCACACTAGGTGAAAAAAATAATCAGCTGCCACCTCACACTCCATTTTGAACATCTGCAAACAAATGCTCAATCAGCAGGATACCTCCCTTCTGCTACCAGTGTTCTGCCTCATGCTCTCTCTGTCTTTTTTTCCAGAAGTGCCACTTCAGTGAAGAGACCCCTTGGAAACCCCCACGTTTCCTAACACCTCTGAGAGCGCTTGTAAAGTGGCCGTGTGCTACAGGGGCCAAGGCTTCAACTGCAAATCTGCCTCATCTGCCTCAGCCTCCAGCAGCTGCAAAATTAAAAATAGCTGCCACAGGCAAACCACGACTGAGGATGAGAACGTTTGTTCCTTTATTTCAGGCTAATAATGGTGTCACTGTTGGCATGTTTGGGCTCTGAAAGGAGCACTAATGAGGAAATGGACAAAATTATAAAGGCAGAATAAGGAACATTCTAAAATAGAAATGGGAAAATTACCCTCCTTTTAAATTTACATGGAAAATTTGACTAGCCACGACAAAATGATATGCTTATTTGGTTCTTTAGGATGAATTTCTTGCTAACTACAAGCAGAGCAATAATTTAAAGCAGCATTCACAGCTCTTAAAATTGATTCTCACCCTGACCAAATGAGACAATTTTATCAGGTATCAAAATTATACACACCATCATTGCCTCTTCATGACTTGAGAAAGATACACTCAATCAGGAATGGAACCTTATTATTGTAGAGTTTACTTCCCAACTTTTGGCCACTTCTTGGCAAACCCCAACATTTACAAGATATTTGTAGTTCACAGAAAAGGAGCCTTCTGCAAGAATGAGAAGTTACTTTTCATCCAGTGTAGCAGCAGTATTACCTATGTGTGTATATTAACTATGCCATATGTATTTTTGCTTATATTGTCTACAAAACCACTAAAATGTAATTCGAATTTTGTGAGCCAAATGAAGGGTGGGGAGTGTGCACAAAGACTGCTATAGAATACAGTTCCTTCATTCACAAAATAGCAGTAGTTGCTACATAACTAAATGTCCTAAGTGAGCTGTTTGGGAAGAAGGTGGTTGTTATTTTCATTAGGTGAATCCCGGTGCATTAGTCACATATTTGTCAGATTTCCTCTATCACTAATTAGCCAGGCAGTCAAACCTTGGGTAACCCAAGGTCAGTCCTGCCTCTTGGGGCTGCAAGCCAGGTTTCTTAAAAACTCAGCGTGGTAAAGAGCCATCAGCACCACTGATATTTCCACATCATCTCTGAGCTACAGCTTCCAGCCCTGTGCCACAGGGAACAGCTACCTCTGAAAGGGCCAGGTTCACTGAAAGGCTACCTGACATCCAGGAGCAGGGAAACTGCCAACTTGCAATTATCTGCATCCAACCATGAAAGGCATCTCTAGAGACCTTTGGATAAACATACGTAAAATTAGATGCTGCTAAACAGAAAAGCATCAGGCACTGCTTACACTACTACACACTAACAGATGCATTTAATGATACAATAATGAGGCACTGCACCATGGCAGTGGCCACTGACAAAGTGCCCCTTCAAATGGGATCCCTGTTCAGTCTGCAAAAAGCCCAAACACAGCTTCAGCTACGGATTTTAGAAGGGAAATTCTCCCATTAGCCAGTGATGGCAGCCCTCGGGGCTGTGCCCTCTGTGCACAGAGCAAACCCAGTGCAAGGTCTGCACTCAGGCTCTTGGACACTGCTACATCTCAGRATAACCCCAGAACTGGCACTTGGACCCCACTATAACACAGATGATTAAATAAAAACTTGTCACTGAATCCTTTTTTTCATGGAGACACACTCTTCATTCAGAGTTTAAGGAGAGCCTTGGTTTAAGATGAGAAGTCCTTTAAGATACTTGACTTTTGGTCTAGTCACTGTCCCTCCTTTGTTGATTACATTTGGGTACAACTGCCCCAGAAGCGAGAAGCTATGAAAGAATGAATTCTAAGAGCTTTATGGAGAATAACCAAGATTTGCATACACTGCCTGAGTTCTCATATAAATGTTCCTCATTCTCAGGATTATAAAATGCACACTGGCAACCTGGCTATTTGCAACTCTTGGAAATTACATATCCCGCTTCTCTACCCAGCATAAAGTGTTTTCAACTATCACATTAAAACAAAGTTTTTACATTTTTAGACACCAAGCCAGTGTGTTTCCCTCTTCTTGGTCATTCTTTATGATGCCTGTTTCAACCTCCTGTGATAAAGACAGAARGCAGAGCAAATTTGGCAGGAGCATTCTCAGAAGAGAAATGTCGTACTTGTTTATGAGGAAAGCAAAGCACTTTCTGTGCTTTTTACGAATCTGTCCCCCCCTTCTCCTTTGTTGCAGCTGTTGTGAACCAACCCACTGAGGAAAATGGAGCTCTGCGCATGCTGGAGTCTTTCTTATTTACAGGCCACTGCTCCCTTTGTGCAATGCAGCTTGCAGTGCTCTGAGGGAACATTCACTGCTCTGAATTATTACAGACTCTGTTCCTTTTCTGTTGAGCACTCACTTGCACAAGGCAGAGTTGTTCCAGTTTGATTACCATGAAGAACAGTGGCACCAAYGCATAAGAGGAAAACTGAGAGTACCCTTAAGATGACTTTGTTTTACCAAAACAACAACAACATGGCCAAGTGCCAGTCTGGATGGAAGAGAAAGCACAAACCCTGAAGAGCAAGAGATGCTGAGCTTTAAGAAGGCATCCAAGTCAATGTTAATATAAAGCTAAAGCAGGTTTGGGAGAACACAAATGAGAACACTGAGAAGAAGACACCAAATTCATGAGGGTCAGACTAGATGAGTTATAAAGGAATGCCTGATCACCACTACCCTCACACTACCCTAACTGCTTAACATTCACATCAAAGGCTCAGCTGTACATTTATTGAAATTATTAATTGAGCGACCTCATACCCTCTGCAAAGGCATTTATCAGAACCTCAGATTGCTCCTTGTGCCCTGCTGAGAAATCTGTTCCCCCTCTATTCAGAAGTGATCCATCCTATTGCAACTCATCTGTCACCAAATGGTTTCATACAAACAGCTGTATCAACTTCCTGTCACTTCTCTGCCACTCTGCCTGTCSAAAATATACAGAATAATGCACCTGAGCTTTTTAACAGTGAATCACACTGACAAAACTTGGAGGATTATCAAATTAAGCTATACTCAAGACTTCTCAGTGATCAGGATGGATAAATAGTGCAGATATTACACAGCACAGGAAGGCTGAAGTTAATTAGCAGTTCCCTTAGAACCCCACATCAAAAATGGCCTTGAGAATCTCCCTTACTTTGAGCATCCTGCAGATCATTCAGGAGAAAGCAAAAAGGAGTGAGACAACAAAAACCTATTTTATACCCTCCTTAAAATGGCTACAAATTGGGGAAATCTCAGAACCAGACCGAGAAATACTTTAAAATACTTTCTATTATGTTCTAGACTAGCAGCCTAGCCTTCTATTGAAAGGAGATTTACTAGTATTTTAACTATTACTATTTCAAATTATGATAATATGAAGAGGAAAAAMAATAAGTTACTGCACTGTAGTCCTGGAACATGAGTGAAAAAATGGAGAAATATCTTTTAGACATTTCTGTACATCTGTTTTCCCATCTTTGAGACATATCACTGTGCATGTAAATAGTCCACAAACCTGGGTCAATATATCATATGTATGTACAAACATAACCAGTTGCTTCCTCTAAGGGCTGRGGTACTAAATGCCTGTGTGTGCCTGATTCTGACATGAGAATTTACAACTCTGTAATGAAAGGGCTGCAATCTGGATGGAAACTAAGAAGCAATTGAGGAGTACTACCATATAATCATCCTGCATCACCAGAATATGAAACACTAACAATTTGAAAAGGAATACTCAAAGACAGTGATCATTCTGATACACAATAGTGAGCCTGATTATCATCCACTGTGATGAAATTCAGAACCCAGAAAGTTGGGTGCCCAAAGACATGTGCTTACAAAAAATGACTAATCTTAAAATAACTCTAAAAATCTTGGCCGAAATCACTCAAATTCTACACAAGTGTCACATATCTCATTTACCATGGAAATGTACACTAGAAATATTCCTGAGCAGTAAGATGACACAGGTTCACTAGTGCTGAAAGTGATCAGTATTAAACCTATATATACATTTATAAATTGATGGCAGCTGCTCARACTAGAAGTGAGTGAAATTCATTTTGAGAGAAAATTACTCGTCACAGTTCCACGGGGGCTTCTTGGGTATTGTGATTGCTCGGGACAGCCTAACAGCTGAACTGCAGCTCTCTTCCAAGCTATGGAATGGCTTTAAAAAGGTAATTTTTTAAAATGCCAAGACAGATGGATCATTGCACCATGCAACACAAACTTAACTTTCCCACTGTACACCAGTGTATCACATGGTTTTCCATTTCCTTCAGCAGAGTTTCTCTCTATTTAGGGATACAGAAYGTACCTATTAGATTGGCCTCAAGCTGAGCAGGAAAAATGTAATTAGATGGAAGCAACTTCTGCTTAACATTTGTTTGCTTAAATTAAGGGAATAAACTAATTTTTTTAACTTCTACATCTCAAAATGCCTTTCATTTTTGCACATCATGTACAGAATACCAAATGGAGGGGTGTTTTACTATAGAAGGCATTTATTCACCAAGTTACAGCTTTGCAGTACTGCAGCATCATCAACATTTTACCATCTTAGCCAGGTGTTTAACAATTTAAAAAATGATCCAAATCCAACTTCAAGTCTAATTCTTCTAGCCAACAGTAATGCAGCTTGGTAGGTTATTTTACAGTGCTGTATAACAGACTGGAAATCAGCTGTTCACAGGATAAAATACTTGCTTTGTGYCTTGCAATTTTTTGTGGAGCCAGTATAGTCAATCCACCAGCTAAAGCAGAGAAACTGSACTGCAGACAAGATGTATCTACACAGTTCTCACCTACATAATCTCCTTCTTACCTATCTTACACTTTTGCAAGGAGATCACAAAATTCTGACTTAGAATTTTTGCTTAGGTTTTAGGGTTGAGAAGCACATATCCTAAGACGTGACACTGAATAGTAAAGCAAGCTTTCAGACAGCCAAGGAACAGGATTTAGAAAACCCTATTTACAGAGGAAATGAAAAACATCATGGGCACATAGACCCCAACAAATTGTGATGAGAGTAATGTGGAGTGACTGAAGCAGCAGCGAGTGAGGCATGGCGACTCAAGCAGGACCTCATGGTTTTAGTTGYCCTGGATATTGAGCACTCTGAGCTCTGGAGCCTGAAGGCTCAGCAAAGTCCTGTTGATTTCTGCTGCCCTTGCCCCAAACAGCCAACCAAATTCCAGCTATAAAGAAAGCATAAGCACATGTATTACCATTATTTTCTAGGCGACTGCACATCAAGCCAAACTATCAAAAACAGTCCTGGATTTCTCTAATCCTTAACTCTCCCAGGCAGTGATCACCAGCTGTGGACAAAGGGTGAAACTCGACACATTCACTTCCAGCCAAGGTAATTATCATGTTTGAGCTCCAGCCCTGGGGACTTAAATRAATGCACAAAGTCCCTGTAATAATACAAGTTTATCGTTCTTAAGGCTTTAACCGCTCACACTGAATTTGCAAGTCAGCATCAGGCAGAAGCAACCACAAGACCTTTGCAGAGGGAAACAATCCTCAAAGTTAGTAATCAATAACTTCACAAAGCATAAGAAGACCAATAAGTGGGAAACGCAGAAAGGCACCGTCTCTCAAGCAGAATGTTTCAAAATGAGGTACATTTAGTACTTCAGCAGACTTAGAGARCATCCATTACAATTATGATACTTTACTGCCAGCTACCCTCATTACCACAAGAGGAGAAAAAACACGAACCTGACTCTTGTTCGATTTCTGCCATTTAATTCACTTGCTGGGGAATCTCTTTGCCTAATAGGTATTTATGCTATTTTCCTTGCAAAGCACATGTTGCCATGGAGCCACTGATCACAGGCAGAAGTGACTGATTCTGCCTTTTTGAACTGCACAGCTTTCACCTGAGGGACTCTGTATCTTACTACGTGTCAGCCTTAACCTTTTGCTAAGCATCCAGGGCAAAACCAGAGTGAGCTGTGGTTATATTTGTTTTGATTTTAGTGAATGGTCTCATCCAAAAGCTGCTCTTAAAAGTCTTCCCCATTTTTCACTGGCACTTTGCTTTGACAGAATGGAGTTTCCTTTCCTTAGAGTGAGAAGGTGGCAGATGGGAGAAGGAGGAGGATCCAAGCAGACAGAGAAGTATTGCACAAGACACATGCTGAACCTGTCAACAGAACAAGATTTCTTTACTACAGTGCTGAAAAAAAATAAAGTGCCTGCTTCTTTACTCAACAAATCTGCAGAGCTATACAATAGCATTCAGGCATTTTTATTTTAGGATATCCAGAATTTACCTACCATGAATCTTGCCTTGCAGTTAACTTGATCAACAGTGTAGTAGCGAGACTGAAAGAATCTGAGTGACATCTGAGTGACAGCAAACCATCATACTACTCCTGCTATAAATGGCAGACAACACAAGGTTTGGATGTAAGCAGAATACATTTGGATTCCTGCCTCCTTTCATTGGTAGGTGGCAAGATGAGCATTGGGGCCAGGGAAAAAAAAGCTTAAAAATAGGGTGCGTGGTCTCAGAGCAAGGGTATCAAATCCTGATACCTTCAACATTTTTCCTCTTTTGGGCCTACAGAAAAAAAAATTGTGAGCTTTGAGGTTATGGCTGGCCAGATGSACCCCAAAAAGCAGCACAGACTAACAGCCATGATCCTGTCTCTAAGCTGGCACAGGGAGATTTGCAGCTGGCTGCTTCCTGCCTGGCATTTCTCTATGGGAGAGGAACAGAACTGCACTACTGGGACTAAAGGAAAACTCCAACTTAAATAAGCGTATCTAAAAGCTGCTTGCCAAATGAAACCTTTCAATATTCACCAAGAAATCCCATCATTAAGGAGATTAAAGTCACGTTCAGTGACCACAAATCAGATAGTGAGTCCATCAACTCACAGTAGAGCACGGACACTGGTGAGACTTTTCCCCTCCTCTGTACAGAAGTAAGGCAAATAAAATAATTACTTTTCTTGCCTAAGCAAATCTRTGCTTCTCAAAAAAGGCCAGAAACRTTCATGCACRGGGTCTGCATCACAGAGAACCAGCAAGTGCTACAAATTTGTCACACATCACACGTTATCCTGCATGCTCAATGTGAAGCCCGCATTAACATGATGAACTCRTGTGCAAATGGCATTTCTGAAATAATCCCTTTTGAAGGCCTCAGTATTAGAACTTCCCCTGAAATAAAGATCACAGATTTGATCTACTACCAGCAGGGAACAGCAACCAATTATGAATTATTCCTATCAAAAGTAGGGAACAATTTACTCTACAGGAATTGCAAGCAGGATTGATTTATTAAATCAATATCAGCAAAAAATACACATCTTGAAAAATGTGAGCATAAATACATCTTTCACCACTAACACATCACACACCAAGTGTCCCATGTGCTCATTTAGAAGTACAACATGTTGCAGGGCTTTAAGAGATACACTTTGCATCTCATTCAATTTTAAAAGACCTTGAACTGTTCGTAACTCAAAAACAAAATAAAAAAAAAAGTACAAGAAAAAGCAAATGGGAGGAAGCAGTTCAGAGGGAAAAAATAGGAAGTTTGAAAGCCAAAGCAAACTATCTGTCAAGGCAAGTGAGCTTCCTACTCAGAATTATATGATTTGTGTTGCTTGTCATCCTGCCCATTTTCTGAGATGTCTCAACTCAGCAAGATAGCAGCTGGTGTCACTGAAAACCAAAGGCATAGGGAAGCCAACCTCCAGTTTAATATCTTAGACATTCACAGCAAAGCAGCTGCTTACTTGTTCAATCTCTTGGCAACTCAGATTTGTCATCAAGGTCATGGCAGATCAATTATTTTTAAATTAATAATAAAATTCCTGAAGGAGRGGAAGAGGAGATGATTAAAGACTTATCCTGACAAAATAATTTTCCCATGTTTGACTGAATTGTTGTTCTGAGCATCATCCACAATGAAAAAAAAAAAGAAAATTCATCAAGTTCAAAATAATTTCTATTCAAAATTCTTAATTGACAAAAATTCTTTCCTACTGAAAAAATGGAAAATGAAATCTTCTAACTAAGTACATCCTTCACTCATCAGAAAAGGACTGCGTCTGGCATTACAGAACAAGTCATGGRCAGTGGCACTCTGGGGGATTCAGAACAGCCTGATTCTCTTTTACAAGGTAAATAACAGGAGATCTGTGAACAGCTTATAGGGGTTTGAGTCCCTAGCACTGCAGGTCACACAACATCAAAATTGAGAATTTTGCTATATCATTGCAAAATTCCCCAGAGGAACAGGGGTCTGGAAAGGCCTAAGGTGACCCATAAAGAACACTGCWGGTCATTCTCACAGCTGGGATAAGCACTGGAAATTTCATTGTGATATAGCATTCCCTGAGCTGCCTGAAGATATTTCAGAAAAAGTTGTGCAAATCAGCAAATATGGTTGCCAGGCTCAMTGGGTGTAGCCTTACACTCACTGAACAACCCATATAAAAACAAATAACAAGTGAATATTCCACACGAATAAGAGCAGAGTTAAAACTGGATTTCATGCTCATTATTTGGAAGTTTCACCTCTTCCACCTACTGCCTTGGGCTGGTGCTCCCCACCATAATCACTTCACAGTAATCGAGACATTTGTTCCAATACAAGGCTACAGAGCAGGGATATAATGAGATGCTAAATCTGAACAAAGAAAGATAGAGCCTATAATAAAAATTCCTGGCATCAGGTGAAGGTTCTCCTAGACAACATTTAATTTAGCAAATCAGTGCTAGAATAAATACAAATAAAGTTTATACCAGGATCAATACATCGTATATTACCTTCTCCAAGTAATTATTTCATTAGATTTGTAGAGAGAARGAGGATGTAGGCCAAAACTAAGCTAGGGAAAATGTCACTATCACATCTGAAAAATCTACCAGGAAGGACTCAGCATATTGGTTTTTAAAATCATTACAGTTTGTGTGTGTGTGTCGTTGCTGGTGGTGGTGGTTGGTTTTCTTTTGTTTTGAGATCACTGACAAATGTGCTGACATCTTTAGCAAGTTCAGAGCTATCAAACAGGCAGGTAAAACAAGCATTTTGCTCTTTCAAGACTGATGGGCACCAAAACCTTCATTCACCTTTCTGCTAACCACAGCTATGTTTGAAGCCTTGCCATAAACAAGTATAACACACTTGACATAAGTCCTGTGTGATTTAMTTGATCACCAGTAATATATCAACCCTTCTCACTGCTCCATGACAAATGTTAAATGTTCTGTGCTAAAATATCTCTTAAAATCCTGTTCTTACAGCTTTCAGTCCTTCACACTTTCTCACAGTTCAAACAAGCCCAGTAATCTAAAATTAAAACGATGTGAAGACATTTCTCAGAAATAATAAAAGTCTCAGTTTAGCCTGGCTCCTCCTCAGAGACTCCAAAGAAAAGCACAGGAAAAAGCACAACAGTGAAATGAGTCTCAAAAGCATTTTTAATTTTAATTACTTTGTTACTTCCCTTCCATAAAGAAGCACTTGAGTGAAACAMGTTCAAAAAGCAAGGACAAGTAAAAGGCAATTTTTATAAATATGCCAACTTTTAATCTCTTTTAATCTCTTTTCATTTGACTTTTTTCCCCTTATATTTTTCTTAAATTCTTATCTCTCCAAAGCCAATGATTTTTAGTAAAATGATTTATTTTTACCCTAAAAGCTTGCTCTAGTCTTGCAAGCTTGAACAGCTTCTCCTTTCATTATTAGTAGTAAAATAACCTTGCCTGCCAGCTAATACCTCGAGATTTTCTCCACTGCAATTTCTACTACTTTCAAATTCCAAGCCCTAACTCCGGAAAAGGGAAAGGTATACAAAMAATTCCCCATCCCACCTTGGTTTACAAAAGCTTCAGGAAGTCTGCTTTGTTGTGTGAACCCCGTCCTGYGCAGTTACAGATAAACAGGGCTGGCCCAGAAGTGTCCCTGTTTCACCACAGCCTGGCAATATTTCCCATGTTTCCCTTACATCATCTCTCAGACTTATGCCACTGTCAGCATCCCTGCCTTCAACTTTGGTTCTTAAAAGATTTTTCTGACCTTTATAACTGAAAGAGAACAGTAGAACCATATGACAAAACACACTGCAAAATCCAAAAAACTGGGCTGCAAAGATACTTTGATGAGTGCATTTGTGAAAAAACCCAACTTGTGGCCAAGCCAACCTCTGGAAATCCCTGCTTCAGATCTTTTTATTATGCAGAAAGCTAYTGAGAGTATTTAAGATGGTGTTAGTAAAACACACACAAATAAAAAGTATCAACAGGAAAATGCTTCACAGATTATTCACTTAGAGCATGTAACAAACTAAGCTGGTCACAAATATCTACTTGTGTGCTGATAGAAAAATTTCTTAGCGCTCCATAAAGGAGTGACTACACACTCCATAAGGAATGACTGGATAGTGACTACACACAAATACGGGGGCAGGGGGTCAGCCCAAGGTTCTGTAGCAAGATATTCCCTGCTGGAGAGCCACAAATCTCACAGCATGGTCAGGGCACTCCTCACACCAGCTTTCTAAATATAAACCACCTTGCCCTCCTGCCAGCCAGCCATTTAGCTGCAAAATTTCTACTCAGTGGTACACTTTACCTTCTAAGTGWTGAGCTTGCTGCATGCACAGAACCCAGAATTACCAGCACAGCTCACTGAAGAGCTGCTCGGTAGAAGGGCACTGAAGCCCTAATTTGTTGCCCTTCAAAGTGTTTTGAGCTGCTTTGCTGGCCTCGTGCTTTTACTTGGGTGAGCATCTCTCCTACACGCTCTAGATGACTCCCTGAAGCCAGATATTTGTCCTTCCTTTGATTTCATTTTAKAGCTACCAAATGCTTAATCTGTTTGCTTCCTTGAAATTTCAGATAAATATGCCTTAGATACATTGGATGTATTTTTCTTCTACTTTAAACTATSTGCTCCAGTTAGAGCTTGCAAATGAACAAATACGATAAAATCTGATTTGTTTTCTAAATACTCAGCATCCATCCAGCACCCTGTGACAAAGGACTGCATGCGCCTGTACTGCGGCTCCCACTCTTAAGAGTGTTCTTGCCCTCCATGATTTTCCAAAACCAGGTGGAATGAATTTCCTCTCCACAAATACCTGCAAGAAAGGGTTCCCCACCCATTCTGCTTCAAGCAGAATTCTTGCCTGGTAGCGTTTGCTGGTTGTTTGCTGTCTTCCCATGACAATTATCTCCTCTAGCTGCCACTCACTGTTCCAGCTCGATGGGTTGAGCTGTCACCAGAAGTTAATATTGCTCTCTTGCCTCTTCCCCATCCTTGGGAGGGCTCTTGACGCAGCAGATTTATCCCTGTGGATGTGATGCAGTGTCTCACAGGAAACAGACTGACAGGACATAGGAGCTCAACTCAAGACAAACTCTAAGCTGACACCACACTGATATGTAAAGTTCAGTGAAAAATTTTATAAGAGCTGGGAGCTTTTCATACAGAAAAAAATAACATCTTTTATCTTCAGGGCCTAAGCAGCTCTGCATCTGGTAACAGCAGGAAACCACACTGTAAACAATATGACAAGCACTGCATTATTTCCTGTTTATATGCCAAATTATATAAATTAAGATAGAGACACACACACCAAGACTAATTATATTTTAAAATTGCCTCTCTGAGGGAAAGGGAAGTGATTGGAACTATTATTAGTTGCAGTGCAATACTAAAAAAAATTAAAATCAGGTCCCATTACTCTATGCAGTTCTAAAATACACTAAGAGGCAGTTTTTATTCCAAAGATTTCACAAATGACAAGCCACACAGAGAAAAGAGGAAGCTGAACACAGGATTCTAGAGAGTAAAGTCACCCAAAATATACATCAATACARCAACAAAGGCCACAAGAGAAGGTTGCTGTAAAATCTGGACTTCATTTCAGTTATAGAAGATGCAGTTCAGTCATATCTTGTCCTAAACTCTGGAGTTTCCTTCTAGGGAGTCAATGCAATCCCATTTTTTCTTATGAATCTATTAGCTTTTCAGAAAAACATCCATCCTTTCTTATAGCCAGCAGCCACTGACTTCAGACAATTCAGTTGATACAAAGCTATTTTTAGTCCCATCAAAAGGCTTTTCCAAATGCTCAAATTAGAATTTCCTCATTTCTCTCCTCATCACCTTACACCCACGAATTCATGAGATAGTTGGCAACTTGGCTTTCCATTAGCCCTCAGAAAAGAAATACTAAGAGATCAGAGGGTCAGATGTTGTGAGTATAACTTGCTGAAAATAACAAAAAAAATCAGACTTTTGAAATCTGAAATTCAATTTCAGCTTCCATCTTACCAGTGGAACAATTAGTTTGCCTGGAGCACAAACAGTCTACGGAAAAGAAACACAAAGTGAGAAGATACTCAAACAACACTGTTAGGGCTCACTGTATCTAACCATGACAGAAAAACTGTGATGTCAAATCTGTATCCAGCCATGTCCAAAGCACTCAAGACAGGTGCTCAGGTAACGATAAAAACGAAGCTAATTTTTTTTTCAACACATATAACCAAAGCAGCTTATATTTTGAGGAGCTATTTTAACAGTCAAAGCCACATTAAGAGCTAAATGACATATGAAATGGCTCTGCCAGAGAATAAATTTAGAAAGTCGACATATAACCCGCACGAAAATGACAACAGTGATGGTTACTCGAAGTCCTGCCAGGTGCCCTTTAATAAGCAGAGAATGTGATTAGTGCTGCAATGCAAAGAGACAGCGTGCTGCAACATGACTCCATGCTGGTCTGCCAGGAAACCTTTACAATACAGTCYCTGGCTGCACTGGGATTTTTCATGCATAATAAATAAAGCAACAGACTAGCAGGCTCAGGCTCCTTGCTGAACACCAGTGCCCTCCACCGTGTATGCTGAAGATTCCTCAGAATACCACAGCARTCGAGAGAATTTATGATTTTTCTCCTCATGACAGACTGCTGAGTCCCCCAGGACTGAATGTCAGACACATGACTCTATCTGCAGCTTCGCAGGGCGGCTCCGAACATCTAAATAATACTGTCAGCATAACACAAGGATCCGTCCATCAGCCTGCACTGCCTCCTCTCCCCATTGGTGCTCACTCTGCCAGAGACATAGATCTTTCAGAATCTGTTACAGCACTTCCTCCACTGATGCTTTATACAATAATTCAGTTGGAATCATGGAACTTTACTAAAAGTACAAAACCTTGCTAATTAAGGGGCAGTGGCTCCCACTTAGGAACCGTTCAGCTTCCTTATTAAAAAACATGGAACCAAAGTTTTGAAATGGCATTAACACCACCACCATTTTAGGACATATATTACCACCTCCCTAAGCTTTGATCACATTTGTTTTTCCAGCTCATAATTGCTATGTTCTTCCAGGACAGGCATATAAAAAGAAAATCTTAACAGAGCATGGAATAACAACTCTTTTACTGCCCTTCCAGCACTATTGCATACTTTAATTCAGGCCATTTTAAGACATGAGCTGCCATTTGAGTGGAGGTATGTTTTATCCTGATTTCCTCTACAAAGACTATTCTTCCATTAAATTTGGCATTGCTGTTTATTCTCCAACTCCAGCTTCAGAAGGATGTRAATGTCCATGTTGTGATATTTACAGCTGTGGTTGCATATGAACCACAGAGGACAGAATATTGAAGCTTGTTCTAAATCACACACAACAAAAAAGGCAATGGGAGACAAAACCCTCTTCTGGAAGAACCTGGGACTTAGCAGAAAGTTGAGAAGTGATTTGAAAAATGTTTCATGATAATGCTATTGCATTGAACATACTGAAACACAAYGTGACCAGCCAGGGCCTTGTCTCCTCATAAGTCACTTGTGCTTCCATGTGCAAAACACACTTACGGTTGGGTGGCCAGCTTGGGCATTTGGGGGTTCATTTTTATTGTTTTAACATTAATTACATAGCCCTKTCCACTGCCATTCATCATGGGGGGGAAAGCAGTGCTGAGCAAGTAACCTGAATTGGATAAAAGCCAAAGGAGACAGAGAATAGTATCAAATGAATAACTGCACAATGGCATTAATCACAAAGCCCCATTTTCCTTGTGAACACCACTGCACTTGGCAGTGCCTCTGCAGTGTCCTAGTCAGGATTTGGGGACTATCTCACTGAAGGATGATTTAAATCCTCCATGCAAAAAAATGAGCAAAAATCAGAATTCACTATGCTGACTATGAAAGAGCAAGAAAAAGCTTTTTGCACTATCTGAAGTAGCCACATGCCCCAACATTTCTTCCCTTCAAAACACCACACCGGAAAATGTTAACTTGAAAGATCCACATCTTTCTCTTCCAAACACACAAATTCCCCTTTGAAGGCTGCTTTAAAGTTGGACTTCAACGGGAATTAATTAGCTTTTAAAACAAGCACTCCTCCCTACATATCCTCCAGTATTTTTTTTTTAAAGATTTGCATTAGTTTGTACAGGTTGAGAAAATGACTAAAAGCAAGACCAAAAAGGGATATTATGCATTACCAAGGCTTTGGGGAGACAGACTATAGAACTGTCATCCTTGTAACGCCTTTTTTTTTTTTTTTTAACTACCACCAAGAGGCTTAAATTAAATTTCGTGTTTAATTTTTAGTAAAATAAGACATTTGCATTTGGAGGTTCTTCACAGCATTCTGTCCCATGCACTGTGGTTGCAGCACAGGTAAGGCACTGCTGCATTTTTTAGCATCTGTACTTCTGCACAATTAATGTTGCTTGATTATTTAAGTTGCAGCATTGCATGAGCTACCTGTTTTCTAAAAAGATAACTATTTTATTTTTCCAAAAAGGAGGATCACAGTTTTACTTGAGGAGTGGGTAGGAACCTGAAATGAGCTTTCTCCAAGAATACTGGTTTTAAACACAGACTTTTTAAGGTAAGAATCCAACCTTCTTACCTTTTCAGTGTTGAAAACACTATAGACTCCCAAACCAGGAAAAAGCTCAGTTTTGTCACAGTGATTTAGCTGCATTATGTTTTTCAGTCATTCAAAGACTCAGTCTCAGTATCACAAAGTTCAGCACTAACATTGCAGATGTCACATTCAGGTAGAAAAGCCACCTTTGTGGTACTCAGTAAGTACACATAAGTTTTCAGTGTTGCAAGATGTTTTTCAGATATGAGATGTTATACAACATTTATTAATAACTASCCATTTCTTTCAGTACAAAAATAGGCTAGCTCCTCAATCCTTGATTGAGGTGAAAAGTGCAAGGTCTTTTCTTGCAGGGATGAGGCAGGGATTTTTGTTCTCAAGTGAAAAGTCATACAAATATTAAAAATAATGCAACACTTACAAATTTTAGAATTAGTATCATAGTATAACCCCCTCAAGTGAAAATAAAGATGTGTTTTCACCAAGGCCCAGAAGTGAAGATGTTTACACTTTTTCATGTACTTATAGCAACTTTGAACTCATTAAGTTTAGAAAAGCAGGTACTTTTCAAGACAACCCACATCTCATTTGCCTTTATATCAAACATTTACCTCCTGATCAAATGAAAACTGAAATACTACCAATATAGCCACAAAAAAAGGAGAACGTACCATCACAGTGAACAGATTTTGTAATGACTTCAGTAGAAGAAAGCAAGAAAAGAGATTCAAATAACTGAACCGTACAAATGGATACAGACTATATAAAGTAATAAGAAAAAAATCTAACTGCTTGCTAGCCCTACAACTCTAACAGCTTGTATCACCAGCAAGATGATTGGAACACTACTTCAGCATTTGTGGAATGAATCATAAATCCAGCCTCTTCATCTTAAAAATGTTTCTATTTAAAAGATGATGCAACAAAAAAAGGACAAGCACATTTGTATATACAACCAGAAATAGTGACTTGAATATTATACGRTTAAAGGCTTTTCAGTTTACTTGTCATCCTGAACTTGAATTATTTCAGTTTAAAAGTCAATCACTGAAGCATTTAGTAATTAAGAAAGACATGGATGATATAGTTGTTATAAATGAACCCTGCTTGAATGATAAGTTATTAGAAAATCATACAATCGAGTAGACATATTGATGGAAATCTGTGTGATATCTTTTTAAGGATTATAACAGCTAACAGCTTTGAACCAAGAATGACCAGTGATCAGAGAAATCCTACCACAGAATGTTCGAAAAAATCAACCTTTTAAAAGCATAKGTAAAAATTCAATTCAGGGAAAATTGTATCATAGTTCTTTAGTTCAAAAMATTTGCAACATCACATTTCTGTTGTCCTTAAAATAAAATTGACTGGCTTCCAGCACTGATAATTTCCCCACTGAATTCAATGAGTGTAGCACACAGCTTAGATAAGCATATGATGTTCTTTACATATGCAAAGTTCTTCATTTAATGTCACTTTCTTCTAGAATTTCTTTCGCCTACCCATTTTTTCCACAAATTTCTGCCTAGAAGGCAGAAAGCTTGAAAGGACATAAGCAGAGAGAAGGTTGTTCAAACTCAATGCTTTGCTTTCATGAGCGCTAGAGGAATCTGCCAGCAGTACACTTTCACTTCATCAATTCAGCAAGAAACAAGATTGCTCTTCAGTCGACATTCAGAAGCACCAGCCTGACAATTAACACAGGCATGTGACACTGAACAAGCAGGGAGAAGGCAAAGGGAAAAATCTTTCCTTAAATCCAGCCATAAACTTAACAGAACTTAACAAGTTCACCACAAGGTTTAACTAGAGAAGGATAGTTAGAAAATATACAACAGCACATATGGAAATACAGAACAAACCTAAAAAATTAGAGCATGGAATGCAGGTTGGGTACCAAAGGGCTGCTTTCCTCTACCTCTGTCAAACCACACTTAAGAAAAGTAAGGAAATTCTTGACTTGACATCTCAACACATCAGTCATGGCAAACAAAAACATCTACATGGATGGAGCGCTGGTTCATTTCCAGCTCTCATTAGCACAGAATTCCTTTCTTCATCTGTCTTGCCYTGTCTATTAATGGGGATAATTATGCTGACCTCCTTTACAAAGCACTTGAAAATCTACAGTTAAAAATGTTCCTAAACAAGTAATTATATATAATAGCAATCATGTATCAAACTTCAGCTATCAACTCATCACATGAAAGCAAGAATCTGATTGTTCCTGGAATTAGTACACAAAATTCAATTTCTCCACCGACATTAGCTTCCTAGTACTTCCATCATTATTACAACAGCTGCATTATACTAAAACACACTAAAGAACCTGTCTACCACTGACTGACATTTTGAAGATTTTCCAAGCTTCAAACAACAAAAGACTCCGGACTTTTTTCACTAATAATTTCCATGTTAATAATTTCCACCTTGCAGATGGAAGTATCTTAAACAAAGATACTTTTGGCCAGCTTCAAGCTTAGATGCTATTCTGAATCTGCAGCCTGAATTGTTGCAATGGCTCCAATCTAAAACAGGCTGTAGCACATTGCAAATGTGTTTTCCTGCTACATCCATCAACCCCCCTCTCCTTACACAGGCTGGTCTACAAGGGCACATTTTCATCATCACCCCTTATTGTCACCAGTTTCTCTTCTTCTTTCCTCCTTCCAGCTGCACATAAAGCCCTTAATCACTCAGTATGTTTGATATGCACCATTTTCTTTCATCTTGCATTACTAAAAATGAAAAAAAGTGAGAGGATTTGTTATAAAATTAAGCTACTTACCAACTATTGCCAGATTATGCTCGGAGCCACATGCAATCTGAAAAAGAAATGATTGACTAAATCAGAACCTGCTTACCAGTAGGAACACAGTAGTCACAATTATGACAGGAAATTAAAAATTAACCTGAAACAACTAMAGTTTGTAGGACGCAAATCAAGATTGAAGTGCTCTCACTCTTAAACAGAATTTAATTTCTAGCCTCACTTAGGGACTTAGTGGCAAGGGTGCATATTTGTTTGCTTTTTTAAGAAAGATGTACTACTTTCTTTTCAAAATGCAGCCACCAATGATATTTCAATCTTTTCAAGAAAGATTAGCTACAACTCTGGAAAAACATCACACCCTTGACAACACCCACTGGATCCAACAGGAGGCACAGAGCAAACACACAGATTAAGCTGTACAAAGACAGCTGGGTATCAAAAGGGTGATGAAGATCTCCATATCTCTTATCAGTATGTCTTTTCCATCTGATCCCTGAAGAACTGTTCAAAGYATACAGGTTCAGTGTGGTAAACCTAACATGACATGATCCTTATGGTCATTTGCCTAGAATGGAGAAAAAMTACTGTAGAACTCAACTCTTCCATTTGCTTATTAATGATAGAAATTAGTTACTRATTTTTCAAAACAAATTCATAATCGCTGCATTTTTCATCCTTCTGTGSAGCTGCTGTGAACGTGTGTGATGTTTAAGTTGCTTTAGTGTATCGAGTTTTTGGAAATACTCCACAAACGATGGTAGCACAAGCACCAAGAACAGTCCTCTGTCCTACTGCAAGGGCTTGCTTTTCCCACTGAATTTCTTTCACAAGGTCACCAGTGGCATAATTGTCTGATGTAACAGACTTCACTTCACACAAGGTTACTCTGCTGAGTGTCCTCAAGATTTTAATTTCAATAAAAGCAACCCCCTCAAAATCCTGTAACTGGTYCTCTGTCTTGCAACTACGTGCCCATTACACCTACTACTGAGCTGAAGAAAATTTATAAGCACATTCCTCTGAAAGTRTATTTGCAATGGCAAAATATAAAACAAGAGTATATGCACAATTATATGAAAAAATAGAASTCTATACCATCAAAAGTTGATATGGTTCTGTGCATGCATAACTTTATAGCTTTTACAGCCAGAGAAATAGCTACAATCACCTCCTTGTCTGCAGCACATAAAACCATAGAAGTTAATAAAACAGCTTGTGCTCAGCTCACTGTGCTTTACTATTTACTGGTGAAGAGACACACAAGACTGACACACTCAGTAGCTTGAGCACTTGTGTTACAAATGAACACTACAATCACTACTACTCACAATCTACATGTGTCACAACTGCTATATGAAAACATTTGGGCAAAGCCATCCCAACACAACAATGGCAAGGAAGAAGAAAATGACTCTTTGGGATAAGGGTGCTTAGACAATGTATTAAAGTATTTGGGAAAAGTGGGCAAGAAAAATAATTCACAGTACACTCCAGCAAAACCTCATCTTCAGAAATATCAAGACAAAGCAACAGGAAAAGCAACTCCTTTGGAACAGCACTAGCAGGACTGCATCAAGTCTTTTATTCCACAATACTGCAGACAGGAAAAGGTCTAAGTCCCAASCACTAAAATACATAAATCACTGCCATATCCCACATCACTATCCTCACCACAAGAAAGAGCCCTACACAGGAGCAGGGCTGGCTTCTAATACCTATTCACTGGCTAACRCTCCCACCTGTGCTTCTCAAGCTTAAAAGCTGATGCCATGGAAACAAGATCCACACATGGAAACACATGCAAAGGCTTTCTAGCAAAAAGAAAACTCTCCTCTTCACCAAGTGCTAATAAGTGGATATATAGCAAAGTTGCTGCTAATAAAACAAATAACTTTATTTGAGGTGTAAATTATCTTGGCTAATTCCCTAGGAAATACAATGACATAGGCAGAGATTCAAAAGCATCACTACAAAAGAACTGCTAAGGCTGGTGGCTGACACTGCTCCAGAAATCCTCCATTAAAAAAAAGGGGGGGGGGGGGGGGTAACACCACACAAACAAGGTGTTATTTAGATTTTAAAAACCACCCCTGACAAAGAAGCATTTTTTTCCTACATCCAATAAYAGAAGGTACAGGGCCTGCAAACCAGATAAAAGAATGCTGGTGATCTCAAAACAGCTTTGCACCGTAGCTGTTACTCTGGCCACTTTCAGAGCCACCCACTAGCCAGCTATCAGATTGTGAGGGAGTCCACCAAACCAGGCCAGGAATTGCTGTGTTACACAGACTGGCCATGCTGGGGAGCTGCCCCCATGGCAGCCACCCATGGCCAATGCATTGCAGCTCTGGGACTGATGGGGTACAAGCTACTGCAAAGCACAAAAACACCTCTTCTGGAGGGGTAAAAGTCACCTCAGTGGAAGTGCCAGCTTTGCAACAACAACTGAAACGAAGCAAAATCACAAGCTGTTGAAGGCASTGCCCTGGATTCACCCTTGACAGCCCAGAGCAAGGACAGCACACGCCATGTACCAGCAGCAGCTCTGTGCTCCAAAGTAGAATTTGCTCAATTTAGAGCACAAGGTTCACCACACCTCTGCCTTATCGCAGGGTGTCACCACCTGACAACACAGACAGACTTTGTAGGAACCCCCAAATAAAAAAAAACCACCCTTAGAGGACTCTAAATTTAGCTTGCTRGAACACCTTGTTCATCACCCATGCTCCTTGCTACAGGCTACACCATCCACCCACAGGATTCCTTCTGGCCTGCACACCTCTGCCTCTGGAGCTCAGGAGGAACCACACTGCAGAAGTGAAGCAAGGTTGCCACTACTTAACAAACATTGAAGCCTTGCAGGTATTTCATGACACCTTTCTTACAGTAAACTCTAAAAGGTAGCACCCCCTTTTCTCCAAGACTCCCTACAACAGGCAACAATCAGCCAAGAATGATTGATTCACTGGTACAAATACAGACCAGCCAGAGAACAGCATTGCTGAACAGATGTTTTATGACGACATTAGATGTAATAAGCTCTGCAGACAGTGCAGGTCACTGGGAGAAGCCTGGTATTTACTGCAGCAACTATAATTTTCTGGCTACTTCTCTTCTGTCCCCACCCCTAACGTGCTGCAGAGACATTAAATTCCAACAGACATCTGCATGCTTCCAATGGGTAAGTGCATTCAGGGACACTTATAAACACACAATGATGCTTTCTAATTAGGTAATAATTTTACATTACGTTTTAATTGAAAAAAAAAAAAAATCACTAATCTTAAAGACAAATCAGAGAGACTGTTACTGAGCAAAGCATTCCGTGAGCTTAAGAAACATGACCCYCTACACAGAAAACAATTCACACCGAAGTTCTCAGTTTGGAGGGAAATTTGAGAAGAGTTGTGAAGGATATTGTGATCTCTACATAAATTATCTCAAAGCACTTGACAAATGTGTATAAGGCAGGCAAAGAACGCTCAGGGACCACTTCACCCAGAACTTACCTTATTATCTGTGTTCTTTCAACCATACATAAATTGTTTGTTTCTTCCCTTAAATCGTGCGGTAGCAAGCTGTTTCCTACCTACAATGGCTGTGGTTCAGATCCATCCATCCATCCACCCAGATTTAACACGTGTGGTGTAAGCAGCCAAGGGACCGGCATTTTATTAATCATAAATAGTATGATAAATAGCATAATCAGAGACATCAGCTGCATGGATGGTGAGGAAAGACCTTAGCACAGCAACCACAAACTCTGGGCAAAATACCAACATCTTTCTGCAACCTACCTATATRTTTATGGCCCAGTCCTAAGAAAAATTAATTAGCTGAATGTAAAATCAGTGTGTTATGCAAAATGGAGAGACTATTTTACTTCAGATTAAAATACTTTTCTATCTTATAAACATTATATGGAGAAGTAAAATAATGTTTACCACATATTATATAAACATTCGTAAATATTTGCATGTCTGTATACGTAAAACACAACATATATATGCATATTAGGAAGAGAAGGTTGTCTGTTAAAGAGTATGTTTATCAGGGAAGAAAGTTCAGACAGAGCACCACCTTTTCTGTCTGGGATAGAGATCTCACCTTTGCAGACAGCAAACAAGCATATACAGGATCAACTCCTGCGGATATTTAGACRTACAGTCTCCCTTGGATTTCAAAACGTAATTAAGAGACAAAAATACCTTCAGTCAACCATCCCCTAAGGGAGTTCTGAGCACTATAACAAAGCAAGTTACAAATGCACTGACAAAGTGCATAAAAATCCAAGTTTCAGGCTAGTACCTTGACCCCAAGGCTGTTCTTTCTTTTCTTTCTGTAACCCCAGAGCTTTGACTGAGGGTCTGTTGGACAACCCACCAGGAAAAAGAAGGAATCAGAACTGCAGGCAAAGGCAMCCTCCCACTGCAGCAGAGGGGGAGGAACAGTACAGTGGAGGGTRCAAGGAAGAGGCACAGGGAGCTGGACTCACAAGAAGGATTGCAGAATGAACAGTCACATGCCTCYAAACATCAGGGTGTTTAGCTAGAACAACAAAAAGACCTCAATGCCACTTATTTTTGTTTCGCCACCTCAAAAGTGCATATTAATTCCCTTCAGTGCAATTATTTCCCAAAACATGAAAGGCTATAGAGGCTTCCAYCACTTCTTATGAGATGAGAGCATGATATACAAAGAAGATTTTCAAGGATGAATGAAGATATGATGTTTAAATCRCATGCAGATTCTAGTTTGTCTCTCTAATTGCACCAAAGCATAGCTCTTTTTCAGGGAGAGAGAGGGCAGGGGGCAAGGGAAGGAAAACTTTAGAAGAGGWGGCACATAAGCACTTTAATCCAGGACTTTAGACATGGTGTCTCATGTCTTTTGACATATTTCACTGTAAGGAAATTGCCAGAAGATGGCAAATTTTATTCCTTCAGAGATCAGAAGTCCTAATGGAAGGAGAAGAGGTGACCGAGAARCTGCAGATCAGAGCTTACGTAAGACAAGGGAATCTTCTCTCCCGGAGYTGTTCTTCCATGTCCTTGATTAATGTATCGTAACAACAATTTGTACCGTTTGACACACTCGGTGCAACTACATTTGTATGCAGAAGTCTATTGATGTGTAAAAATAAAATAAAGTAAAAGGAATCTAATTAGCAAAGCTGTCCTGCTTCCAATGATCCTTTACTAGGAACTCTGTGTTCCTCTTCTGGATCATTTGACTCCTGATTGATAAGAAAGCAGCTTGCTAACCTAGTCACATTCCTTGGCGAGCACAAGACTAAGCTCAGTTTAATGCAGAACATGTTCCTGGCTGTTGGCTGCAGCAGGYGAAGAGGCCCAGTGTCCTGCAGTTCACAAGCTATTTGCCATTTTTCATCAATCTAATAATCTTATTTTCTACTTAAGGCAGATTTTCTTTTGTAGTTGTGTGATTGGCTTTTTGGTTTCTATGTGGTTTTACTTTCCACTACAACAAGAAAATTCACAATAGAATTTAAAGTGAGCCCATGTACAAAGGTCTGGAAGAAAATATTCCTTCTCAAAAAACAGCTGACCAAAAGCTAATGTGCCACGTAAGTGGACCTTTGCAAGTATGAAGGAAGAGAGGAAGCATTAAAACATTGCCAGGATGCAGCAAGCTTTCAAAGAAAGATTTTATAGCTCTCTGTAGCTTCCAATTATGATCTATGCCCTCCCTGCCTCAAAGTAATTCCAAGCCTGCACCATTTGCAGCACAAGACACAAAATGCTTTTCCCCCAGGCAGAATTTCCCTTGCTTTTCCACCCACGGTTTTCAGAGTCCCATCTTCCATCATTCAACATCCTGCTGTGCCAATTGCCTTACAGCCACCAAAAAGCCAGGTGGCCAACACCAAGAGCTTGCCTTTACACACTCCATGTGACAGACATATATGTCACTGCACACATTCCCTCTCRGTGACRCTARCTGATGCCTGATGATTTTTGCTTTTCCTTTTTATGCTTTCTGTACCCTCTATGCATCTGCCTGTAGCCCTTAGCCCACATGCCTGTAATTCCTGTAGTCTGATATTCCATCTTAGTTGAGGAGTTCTGCTGGGCAGAGAGACCAAACATCCTGAGGAAGGAGTCAGTGTGCCCTG
This sequence comes from Malurus melanocephalus, assembly GCF_030028575.1. NCBI lineage: Eukaryota > Metazoa > Chordata > Aves > Passeriformes > Maluridae > Malurus > Malurus melanocephalus. The sequence goes on along the minus strand of NW_026623338.1, from coordinate 872,720 downwards.
TGCTATCTTAAACCCGAGGCCCCAGCCTTGGCTGATGCCTTCTCTCTGGAACATCTTGTGTAAACTGGGCTCTGGCCTCGTCCAGGGGGGGACTCATTAGAATAGGGGGACATTACTGCATTTGTTAAGTTTCTTATTGGGGAATCCTAGATAGATATGCTAATTCCTGAAACCTATAAAACTTGTATCCGTGCTGTACATGGGTGTGCATTCTGCCATCAAGTTGTGCACCTGGGATCCCAAATACCGAGGAAAACACTTTTTATCCCCTTAACCGTGTCTGTGTCATTATTAAAAACTGGCCTTTCAAGGCAACATAACCACACATGAGAAATTGCTCTGCTCTCCTCTGACTGAGCACTATGCTTCCAGGAATGACTTAGGTCTTAAGTGCTTGGATGAGATCAAAACATTTCTAAGTACAAAGCAAAAAAAAACAAAAAAAACAAAAAAAAAAAAATAAAAAACAAAAAAAACCCTCACACAAAAAATA
>NW_026623338.1:790093-872202 GCF_030028575.1 Malurus melanocephalus | reverse complement strand
CCTCAAACAGCCAAAATAAAACCACATACCAAAAACCAACTAATCTTTTAATATCAGATAGGAAACACCACAACCTCAAAATCCTGTCATTAGTGATCAGGCACAGGAGATGAAAATGAAAGAAGGAAAGAAAAGCTAGTTGTTAAAGCAATCAACATTTTCATTGAAGGTTTACATCACAGCAACCCAAGCGCACCTCAAGTCTGCTTGAAGGCATGCGAGGTCACATTGAAAAACTGGTCACATTGGAAAAATTAAATATTAACTGTATGCCTTATGTTGAAGATGGGGAGACTAAGGACATCAACACACAGCAAGATCTGTGTCCCCCAAAGAAAAAAACCCTCATCTTTAGATGACTCCAGAACAATAGAGAAGTTGCTGAGACCTCAGTAAGAACACTCAGTAGCATTAGGTTTTAGTAGAATGACAAGAAYGCAGCCAAAACAAGTGTGATAAAAATCTTTACAAGTCAGCAAGGTCAGCTGGCTCTTCTCTTGCCTGAAGATTTTCCAATTAGTTCTTGTATCCTTTTTCAGGCAGTTCTCTTCCTTCCTTGGGGTTCAGAAAGCATTAGCATCTTTCATTACAGGAAAACCAAGCTCTGCCACTTTGATCTCCCTCAGCCTCACTGGTCCATCAAAATTTTCCATTTTTGTAATCAAGACCACAGCCACGAACCAATTTTTGTCTGTCCTTTCATCATTTTTAAAATGAACCAAGTAACGGTCATTCAGTTTCAGTTTGTTTCCTGTAACAAGCCCTCCATTCAGTCTCCATTATATTGTGAAAATTAAGACTAAAGTATCCCTTCTGATTGATAACGAAATCATTCATCACAGCAGCCTTGTTAATGTGTACATACTCCTAAATCTGTGAGTATGCAGTGCAAATCCCACAAGGCCAAAATCCTCGCTAACATTACAGACATCCAGATATGAGCTAGAGGAATGGGGTCTTCAGCAAATGCACAATTTTACCCAAGGGAACTTCACCATTTGTCTCAAAATTACTTTGATTTAGATTGTTTCATGTACAATTCCCAGCTCCTTGCAGTCTCAGTACCACTCTCTCCTAAGCTGAATGAGAGGTAGTAAGATTAATACCTTACAATCTATCTGGGTTTGCTTCGGGGACTAGAACTAGTCTGCTCTCTATCTGAGGCCATGAACACCATTTTGGCTTAAGAAATTAAAGAAACCAAGACCACAGAAACACAAAGTTTCAACATCTCCCTCTACACTTATTTGTCTGTACCATCAGCACACATATCCTTATGATCAGATTATTCTGATGTTTTCAGGTCAAGAACTGTGGCTTGCMGCATGCAAAAAACCAACTCGGTATCTGTCTTTTCTTTCTGTGCTATTGTACACAAAACCAGCAAAAAGACAGAAGTTCACWATAACATATAAATGTCATCATTATCTAAGTGAATGTGCTAATTTCTAGTACTTTGAAATTCATTAAATGGTTCTGTTAAATAATGATTAYAGACAAACATTCTGTCAAAGTATATATCATTATCCATCATTTTATAGGCTTAGAATAAAAGTCATGACAGTATTATTTGGCAACAAAACATTGAATCCCGCTTAAATGACCACATCCTTTTGTGGCTGTTTAACTGCAGTTTTAAGTTTTTCAACAGAATATGGGTTTCACATCTCTTTCCTTGTGGCAAAACAGTCCACCATTTTTAATGCATTTGGAATCTTTTTCTGGGACATTCAGTGCAGCTGGGGAGAATTACAGAGCAATCAAACACACATATCATGGGCACTGAGCTCTCTCAGGAATTCAGCTCTCCCCTAACTGTGCTGTTACTGCACGACCTGTCGCTACAATTCTTCTCCACAACAAACACACTGCAGTGAACTCGGGACACACAGCCTGCAGGATTATACAATAGCACAAAGCCTGGTTTTTTTTAGGACTCACAAGAAAAATAGCACTTCTCATAAAGTTCATACCCTCAAACAACTGACTGCCAGGGTATTCTAATTGGATGCTACGAAGAGGCAGACAGTGTCCCCAAAATGCCACCTTCAGGGGGGCAAGTGCTGTCGCGTGGCCATGGCTGGGGCCAGACAGCAGCCACTTCTTTGGGGCCAGAGGGAACTGGCCCCACCAATGTCAGGTCTGATTTTGCTCACCCTCCTTAACCCTTCTTGTCTAGCATGTGGAGCTTTTTGAACATCTTTATAGTATCTTCTTCATTCACATGCTTTTCACCCATGCTATCCTTCATAAAAAACTGCATCCAAAACTCCTGCCAGTATTATCAAAAAAATAMCACAAATTATGGACCACTACCCTTATTTTATAGTGCAGAGGCTTCTTCWGCTTCTTTCAGCAGTAAATCCAAATTTATGATAGAATTTTAAATATGTTCAACTTCCAGCCCTGGAATGTGGGAAGACTAGTTTTCAGAGAAATTACTAAATGTTCAAGGAAGCTCTCATGCAAAATTGGATTGAGCTTTCATTTCTGTTCTAGCCCTGCTGACCTTAGTGTGTACTGCTGCTTGTATAAACTACCAGTACACAAGTACAGTGTTACTGAAGGAAATAAAAAACCTACTTATTTTCCAAAGCATCTTATGCCATTTGAAAGAAATTAGCAGGTTATTTAAAGTAGGGAACTACTACTGTGTAATATCATCAGAAGTGTTCCTTATTGGACCCAATGCCTTTGGGAAATATTCAAGATGAATAGCAGCTGTTCAAGAATGCAAATCTTTGAGTCCAACATGACACTCACTGACCTCTCCCTCCCCCACAAACATGCATGTAAAAACAAAAAGGTTATTAACTTAATTTGTAGCCAAAAAAAGACCAGAACATAAAGAACTTCTCTGAAAATATAACAACATAAATAACAGAGGAAAACAAAAACATTTTTCATACACCAACTACCTCAACTTGAGGACAGAATTTTCTTGGTTCATTTACTTTCCAGAAGAGCTGCAGGCATACAGCTTCTATATCCTTGTACAAAAATACCAAGCCATGAATTTTGCTGACTGTTCGATCCTTTACCTCTCCAAATAAATGGTGCTTATGTCTTTAGGGTATCATGTAACTCTGCTCTTCAATGTTAGATTCTCTGTTTCTGTAGTACTCACTAACAGCACAGCTCCCTAAAGCAAGCTTGATGGAAATAAATAACCTTGCTAAGAGTCCAGTGCAAAAATTAATAGGAAAGTTCTTCTGAATAAATAAGAATACCATTTGAAAGGACTCAGAGACTGAGCCCTAATGTTAGAGACAAAGGAAGAATAGAAGAAAAAACATGTCTGAAGTGACTCTACACTGCTGATAAAAAGGTGTTTCTATTAGAAAGCTGTATTATAGAATCATAGAATCATTTAGATTCAAAGACATTTGAGAACATCAATAAAGATATTGATCAGGCCTGGGCCAAACACTGGGCCCTGGGGAACACCACYTGTGACCAGACACCAGCTGGMTCTAACTCCAGCTTCCCACCACTCTCCAGGCCCAACCATCCAGCCAGTTTTTGCCCAGCAGGGAGAGCACCTGTCCAAGCCATGACCTGCCAACTTCTCCAGAGAACACTGGGGGAAACTGTGTTAAAAGGCTTTACTATGGTAGACAACATCCACAACTTCTTCCTCATCCACCAAGCAGGTCACCTGGTCAGAGGAGACCAGGTTGGTTGAGTAGAACCATGTCTTTCATGAACCCATGTCTGATCTCCTAGCTGTCCTGTACATACCATGACATGGCGCTCAGGATGAAGAGCTCGGGGACTTTCCCAGGCACCAAGGTCAGTCTGACAGGCCTGTAGTTCCCCAGATCCTCCTTTGGGCCACTCTTGTGTCACCTTTGCCAACCTCCCCAGCACAGCAGRACTCCTGATAAACGATGGAAAGTGGCTCAGTGAGCGATTCCATGAACTCCCTCAGTACCCTTGGGCAGATCCCAGCTAGCCCCATAGACCTGTGTGTGTCTAATGGTCAATGACCATTTCCCCTTGGATTGTGGGGYCTCATTCTGCCCCCCATCCCTGTTTTTCAGCTCAGGSGACTGAGTACACAGAGACAAACTGGCCTTTCTACTAAACTGTGGCAAAGAAGGCATTACAAGCTCAGCCTTTTCCTCATCCTCTGTCACCATATTTCCGTCCACATCCASTAAAGGATGGAGAGTCTCCTTAGCCCTCCTTTTGTTGCTGATGTATTTATAGAAAGATTTTGATTGTCTTTCATGGCACTAGCCAGATTGAGTTCTAGTTGGCCTTTAGACCTTCCAATTTTCTCCCTKCATGACCTCACAACATCCCTGTAGTCYTCCTGAGCTGCCTGCCCCATCATCTAAAGGCGACAAACTCACCTTTTTATCCCCTGAGCTCCAGCCAAAGCTCCCTGTTCAGCCAGGCTGGTCTTCTTGCACCAGCTCCTCTTTCAGCCCACAGTCACAGCCTGTTCCTGTGCTTTTAGGATTCCCTTATTGAAAAATGTCCGGCCTTCCTGACTTCCTTGCCTTTTAGGATTGCCTCCCAAGGGATTCTCTCAACCAGGCTCCTACACAGACCAATGTCTGCCCTCTTGAAGTCCAAGGTAACGATTCTGCTGACCCCCTTCRTACTTCTCTTAATTCATTTCCTACAAAGGAAACAGGATGAATAACAAAGGTACTACAATGTGAATTCATTTAAGAGTTCTTGAATCAAAACTCCAGAAGAAGTTCATAAAGCTTGATAAATGGGCAAGACTGAGACAGACAAAATTTACTGTGGTCAGGTACAGCATAATAAATCTTTCTGGATACCAAAAAGATTTAGACTGCTCACATATACAGAGAGATTCTAAACTGGTTGGAACCTCTCAGGGGAACTATATAGCATCACTGTGGACAATTCACCAGAAATATCCACTCAATGTGTAACTGCAACACAAATATCAAGAAATTAGACTAGTTTAGTCCTAAGCAGACAAACAGTCCAGGTAATTTTTTAATACCAGTGACTCCACTAGAAAGACATATTTGATAAAGACTTCAATTTACAGTCATATTTCTAGGGCCTCTCAGAGCCAATTTTTTTATGGCTTTCTCTTTTTTTTGTTATTGTAACTGTGTACCTTTATAATTTCCTGATCAGAATGCCCTACAGTGTCCAGGTAACTGCCTGACAGAAATCCAARTAGATTACACCTGCATTTGACAATGACACATTTATCAAACTTTTATCTCATAAAAATAGGTATCACATTAGTCTGACAAGATATACTTTCTATAGTCACATGCTCCCTGCAAGCAACTACATCATATTCTTTAAACTTTTATTGATCCAAATCCATGTCAGCCACACCATTACTTAGCCAAGGCAAATAYCAGGCTGACAGGCCTAAAATTATTTGAGTCATTTCGTTCAGTCCTTTAAAATACTGGCAGGGCATTGTCTTTCAATCAGTCCTCTGAAACTTAAATGACATTCTGTGAAAAAAGTTATTAACATCAACAACCTATACAGCACTTGGGCCACCTCTCGTTAAATTCTGAAAAGTTTCAGCCTTGATTTTTAAAATTCTACCTCTAGAAGCTGAAAAAATGCTGCTACAGAGAAGAGAATTGCATCCCTTTATGACACTTCTTTCCCCCCCAAATGCAAAAAAGAAAATTTGCCTTCCTGGGTTTTRCCAATAGATGCATTGAACTTGTTTTAGTATTGACAGTGCATAAGCTCTTGTATTTGAGTGAGAGCAAACTCACCCACAGTATCACAGCTTCTTTCCAATCCCTGTTAAATGGAGCTGGTCATTCTGGGCTAGCTCACAGGCCAGGCTGCAACCATTGCCTTATGTTTTATTTCAGGGGAGTGGAAAGGATTTCCACTGTTGGATACCCCTCAAAACCTCTTATTTCCAACTTGTTCATGACTGAGAAACAGGTAATGAAGGTTTTAATACAAAATGCCCCTTTCATTCCTGTGAACCCGCTTGATTCTTCCTGACTAAATTGTAACCACAGATGCTGACATTGCAATCATCAACTTTTTCTACATGGTATTACATATTCATTAAATATTATGTTGCAACATGGCTTAAAGGAGAGCAYTTTGTACTTTGATACAGACTAGAAGGGAGTTGGCTAACCTAACCAAGGTGAGGAGGGCAGAGGTATTGTCAGTGACTTCCTGCATTCAGCTATCTTCCTGCTGCTCAGAAAGATTACAACATTCCCAGGTGCACAGCAGTCAGGCTCCTATCCTCCTACTGCTAAAGCACATCTTTCCTTTTGCTCTCACAGGGTGGCTCTGTAACAGCACACAGGAATCATCAAGACAGACAAGACCATTTTCAAATAACATTTCATGAGCAGTGCTATATACTCATTATAAAAAGGAATCAATGCTTTAAAATAACTCCTGAAGACAGGAACACATTCCTTAATACAACTAGAGAGTCATATTGATCAGAAATACCTGTTTTCCTTTCAATTTATAAAACATTAGTTAAATAGTGGTTTTAAAATTCTAGCTTCATCTGATACAACAGTCTATGCCACTTGACAGAATACAAAATACAAAAACTCAAGAATAGAGGGTTTTTTAATAATTAATTTTTTTCTGTAATATCTTTTATTAAAGTAGCAGCATTTTTGCAACAGATGAACTGCATGTTATTTTGAACAGATACAACTGCTGGTTATGCTAAAGTCAGCAGTCCACCAGACTTCACCACTAATTACAAAACACACCCACTTCTTGTGYATTTGTAATTCCAAGGGGCATCACTGTTTAGCTGGAAATCAAGAGGCAGCAATTCTCCCTGTTTCAGAACCTTCCAGACATTTGGTGAACTCATTTACCCTAAAGCCAAATATGCAGCCCAGCTAAGAATACAACAAAAGGAAACCCCTTCATAAATATTCTTGAACCTAATGAAACTGAAGCACACTGCATAACACAAAAACCCATCTCATCTGCCTTGAGTTCTCAGTCAATCAACTTCAGCAGTGATTTACTTTCACAAGAAAGGTCATCCTGTGCAAAAGGTTATGAATTACTGTCAGGTGTCCTGAGCAGGAGGTCAACTGTGTGTTCTCCTGCCCACACGTGTGATGTTTACACATTGGCAAATATCAGGAGTGTTGGAGTCTGTCAATAACCAAAGTCTCACCACTCTGACTTGAGCGCTCTCTGGCCAACACACCATTCCTGGACACAGAACACGAAGAGCTGCAAGTCACGTTCCCAGTCCACTGATGCACATGGGCTTTAACATCTATTTCTTTACCCAGACTCTCCAATATCCATGCTAAATAAAAAAGCTACATTCCCCTAATGGAGGTCTCTGCACAGCACGGCTGCCCTGCTATTACCATTTCAAACAACAATGGCAATTGAAGTCCATCACTTCCAATTACTCAAAACACATTTCACCACTGCAGACAGAAAAAAAAAGACCAATATCTGATTTTCCAACTATTTCAATATACTGGATAATCACCTTCTAGAGCAGATTTCACCTCAAAAATATCAGAGTTCCAAAGTACAAAGTGGCAGTTCATTCCCAACTATTTGGCAAAAAAAAAAAAAACCCTGGAAGAGCAGTTTTGAGCAATTTGCCTTTCCAAACTAATGCTGAAACACTTTGGTACCTSCAGGATAGGGGAGAGTTTGGTTAGCCGTAACACTTTTAGAATCACACGACCTGAAAAATATTTGGATTAATTAGGTTACTCTTAATTTAAATGTTATATTATGCCAGAAAAGACTTTTTACCTCTAAGGGAATTTCTGTCACATTTCATGTCTTTTTGAATCTTTACACATGTGTCATATTTGCACACAGCATGCAACCATTTTTCTTACAAAATGCCTGAAAAGCCTTCTTTTCTTTTTTTTAAGAGCTTGCACCTCTCCAGTTGCTCTAAGAATGTTTCACAGGACTAGTGCTAGAGATGGAAGCAATTCATTCTGTAATTGAGCTGCTGAGCATCATTTGTCATACATGTYGGATGATTCTGGCCATTCATTCACTGTCGAATTCTTCACATCCCTTGTGTGAGGTGAAGCAAACCATCTGCAAATGTCATACACACTTCTCTTCCTGGACGACTTCTCCTTTTCCTATTTATCCTCTCTTTTCACTTCTGCAGTCTCCTACTTTCTTTTCTTTCTGTGTGCACATAAAGGACATCCTACTTTCACCAGCAAGTAAAAGAACAATTGAGCCAAGTTATTGGGGGAAAAGAGCTAATAGATGAGCAAATGGTGCATGAAGATATTTCAGATYGCTTGAAAGTGAAAACAAGGCAATAAAATATTCTGCATACTCTCCTGGTGGACTTTACTCTGTAGTCTGCTGGGATAAAATGATCTCCTAAAACAGGAAGGGAACAAGGACTGAAAGTAAAGGGGAGTGCAAAGTTTCTCTTTTGTCTTGTGCCTTGGAAAATTATCAGGCTTTTTAAAATTTCACRTATATTATTTCCCCATTTTTCCTATCCTCAGTTCTCCACCAAAGGGCAACCAACCTTGTATACAAGAGAAAACAGACTACTACTGCTAATTTACCCATACAGAGGAACATATTTAGCATAAACCTAAATTTATCATTATTAGGAACATATATAAGCCCATACTTAGAAACTAAGTTTCTATTTTGGACCTTCCTGAGAACAGAAGGCACTGCTAATCTTAAAACAAACAGAAATAAGAACAAGCACAAAATTATGCTGTACCTTTAAAAAGAGCAATTTCAGTTTAAGACTAGGATCCACAGAGTGCAAAAAAAAATTGCTTCTTAAAATAATTTTTAAAGGAATGATTTTTCACATGCTTTTTACGCAGTCTCCATCTTGACTAAAAGGAAGGTAACAAACATCAAAGGCTAAATTGTACATGAGACTGCCTGAAGGAAAAGGTTCTTTCAGGTCAGGATGAAGGGCAGTTACATTCACCTCAGCCTAAGCAATTAAGAAAATTGTTTCCATCTCTACAGGCATCTGTCTCTTGAAAACTGAAGGAACAGTGCATTCAACACAAACATGAATGAAATGTTGACCAGACAGAAAAAAGACTAAAAATATACTTGGATAACAAAAGACACTTTTGGAGGGGGGGAAAAAATGAGTAGCTAGGCAATCCATTAAAATTATTTCCCTGGCTTCCATTCAGATGCTGTCCAAGCACAGCTTCATTGTTTGGCAAGTCACTTGCATCTCCTCACGTCACCTTCATTCTCTCACTCAGATAACCTCAGATAAAAATATACAGAACCCTATTCTAGGATCCAGCAATATTAAACCAGTAGCMTGCAGCAAAAACTGGGTCTTTCTTGATTCTTAAAGGATTTTTAAAGCCCTTGTGAACTACAGAGCGCAGGAAGGGTGAAAGCTTACATCAAACTGAGGCACAGGACTCTTTCAGGTTCACTCACAAAGCAGGACGTGTTTGTTATCCATGGTGAGAGGGATGTCCAGTTACTGCATCTGCACATCTCCACAGGAAGGTAGTGCAATTGAGGGATGGGAATGCTGAGTCTGACATCCATTTCATCAGCCTAATACATTTCAGATTAATCACAGAAAATGATTTCTCACTTCACTTCCATATAAATGGCCTTTTTTTTGCTTCTCATGCCTCTTCATTGGTACCCTTCAATCATCTGCCACTAAAACACTGCCAGCACGAAGAAGATTGCACACACATCTAATTGTTCTGCAGAATGCATATGAGGAAAGAAAAAATATTTTTCCAAGTGAAATTGCAGAAGGTGATTCTGGTTGATAGACACCATCCCCCCCCAGCACCCTCTCAAAATAGCAGAAAATTGCAGCATCTAGCAGATGGGGATATCATCATTATTATTACTGTTATTGTTACTATTAGTATTATTTTGGTTTAAGAAATGCTGACATTTTTTTGGTTATAAATCAGGAATAACCAGCTCACTTCCCAGTGAGCACAAGTTAGGGCTCCTGCTGATGAAAGATCTTTTCAGCCCACCTTTTTGGCATCCTTTGTGTGCTYCTCTCCACTCCTCCACTGTGCAGCACACATCTTTTCCAGTCCTCTTCCACTGCTCACGACTGCCGCCTCACTGTCACAGACAAAAGGCTCCTCTCCCTCTGCAGAGCAAGAAAGGGGATATACCCTGCCCGGTTGCTGTGTTGCTGCCTTGCCTCTGCAAATCATCCTCGAYTATCACCACAGAGCAACAGAGAGACTGAGCTGCAGCCAGACATCGGCAGCCCTTCCATTTTCAGCAKGCTTCTGTTGTCTTAGGCAGTATGCCTAAACTAGTAGCAAGACTAAAAGCAAAATAGGAAGGATGAGTTTGATAAGGGAGGCCTTATCAGCCTTTGCTGCCGTCAAACCTACCAGAAATGGGGGAAGGGAGGCACTTGTAAAGGCAATGCTTTTCCACACTGCAGTATCCAGGAGCCAGACTCCGCTGAGCACACACACAATAGACACAGTTGCCGTAGCAACAGCATCACAGGGAAATTTTTCAGTAAAGCTTCTCGCTTTTCACCAAGGGTACTTTCAGATTACCACTTTGCACAGGGATCTGTATGGATCAGACAACATCTTGCATCTGTCTGGAGCATGCCTGCATGAAAAAAAATGCGATGGCCATGCCACAGGGATGAATAAGGCACTCCACAAGTAAAGCAGGGAACTGGGCTCTCAAGCCACCCAGCACACCATCTGACAGCAACAGCTTGCAAGCTAATATATCGTCACCTCACAGCAGACTACAAGTGTGATCTGTTGGAATAAAACTTGCTTTCATCTTTTGTTTTGTTTCCTTAAAAATTACTAGTTTTTAATAAAGATTGACAGCATATTTCTGCAACAAGGGACTTCAGTTTCTAATACTGATCACTACCTCAAAAAATATTCCCCAAGAAGAAGGAAAAGAAAATAAAATCAGGGAACATCTAAGCTGCCTTTTTTACACATATTTTTATCATTCCACGAATGCTGTTAAAAGTCAGTGAAAGTATATGGTGCAGCATGTATCTTGAGAAAAAACTGGTCACAAAAAATACCACTTGAATAATTTGCAAGTTTAAACTGCACCAGTGAGTGATTTTACCTGGTTTCATTTGGTCCTGCTAGTTTTTCAGATAAACAAAACCACATCAATCTTTTTCCCCTGAAATGCAAGATTTTTTTCTTTACACAAATATTTAAGCTGTGATAAACTGTCACTCCCAAATATTAAAGAATAAGGACTTGTTCAAAACATAAACAAATACCACTTGAGAAAACACTTCTTCATCAGCTCTTTCTGCTTAAAGGAGTTTTAAACTTTGGCATTTTCAAGTTTTTGGCATGCAATCCCTTGACAGGAAAGCTGCAAAAGTAAAYCCCCGCATAATCAAATGGCACAACAGAACTGCTTTGCAACTTGCTCACAGGATATTAACATCCAAAATGAYTGAAAGTTGGCAAAGAATCAAAACTAATCAAATTAAATAGGACTGTTCCCGCATTTATGTCTTGCTATCTATAAAGATAACAGCGTGTTCCTGAAATACATCTTTATGGCAAACAATAGGTAATTTCAGCATCAATTGTGTATATATAGTACCAAGCAAATGGCTGTCACACCACACCAGAGAGCTTCATTACAGAAGAGTGCTTCAGGCTCCTCTAGAAGACAGGCAGTTCAGAAACTGTCTGCTACAAGAGCTGCAGAGACACAATTATACACCCAAGTCTTGACAGTTTGGGGAAAAGAATCACATTAGCTCTGATGAGTTGCAGAAAACCCTCAAATTTCTTGGTCCTCTGTTAATAAAGGACATTGCAGCACAACAGATATTAACTTTACCTCTGGAAGAACAGGCAAGCACAAGACAAAAGAAGCTACTGCAACAGCTTCAACAGGAACAGGCTGAGTCCTCCACCATATGAAGTCGTGACTGTGTATCTTAAGGGAGATGCCATCACATAAAAAAACCTTATTCTTGTTGCAGGAATAATTTGAGTAAAGTCTCCAGCTTGAATTAAGAAAATATGACTATATAATTACAATTGTCCTTGTGCATTTAAAAGCTTCACACATACAGCAGCATGGTAGAACCAGATATCAGAAACAATGCTAGAAATGGACACACAGAATCACAGGCACTAAATTCTGAATTACTGGGGAAAAGAAAACCTAACCCTTACAATGGAAGGCATCTTCAATGAATAAAACTGGAAGGAGATAAAGCAAAAACTGTATATGCTGAAGATAACTCTCAGCAGGGCTAGGAGAAGGGGAAGAAGGCACCCTTTTGTACATTTGGAAGCATGAGAAAAATACCAGTGAAATTTGTGGGAGAAGTAAAAAAAAAAATCTCATCCTTTATCATTAACACATCAGCAGAAGAAACTCCATTTGAAAGGAGGATTTCTAATTAGAAGAACAGGAATAGCCTTACCTTATTTCATAAACAGTGGAAAACTAACTGTAAAAGCAAAAGCCTGAAACTAGGGATTTGAATATTAATTTATCTACTGCATTTAAATCTGGGTATAATAAAAGTTCTCTTCTGCTGAAAGAAGAGAACAAGTAGYTTGATTCCCCTTCTCCTCACTGAACTTCTGACCAAGGTTTAGGACTGTCTGGAAGTCCTTTGCCTCTACCCTAAATAAGATAATGTTCCTCATCACTCAAACATAGATCCTAAAAACAAAATACAAGGAAGAGAAATGTTAGCTTGTAACAGAAGTCTGCCACTCCTACTCACATATTTATAGCACCAGGGTTGAGCATAAGGGTTGTAGAATTTAAAATACTGGTAAGGATATTAAGGACTCTGAAGACAAGCAATCATTTGTGGTAGCACACGAGGCACAAGGAAAAATGCAGTCTAAATGCAGCCATCCCACTGGGAAAGTGGTTACATCTACAGGTTAATAAAGCACTCAAGGGAAATGATGATCAAGTGCTGATGATACTGCTTAAAACAGCAGTTTTGAAGAGCTCCCATCCAAAACCAGAGGAGAAAGGGTTGCACATCAGTTATGGGAGAAGTTCCAAATCCATGGGGCCTGAAATTAGGAATTACATTAGAATTTGTAATGGGCCCTACAACTTTCCAAAGAGACTGTTTTACTTGCAAGGTCAGAAACACCAAAGACAGAACACCTAAAGCTCTGGGAACATCATAATCTCCATTAGTGACTGAAGTTAAATTATTTTAAGATATTCTTGGCCAAYGTGGTGTTCTGTTAAGCATTCTTATGACAAGTTTCTGCTAAGAAGAAGGATTTGCATCTCTGAACTCAAACTTTGAAAAGCTTCTTTAGGAAATTACTGGTTTTAATATGAATTTTTCAAGTTTTTGATTGATGGTCTTTAAGACAACAGCTAGCAATTTTTTTAAAGATGTAAAAAGTACATTTCATGCAACATCCCATCTTTTACTACAATAACAAAAGCAAGGGRGAAATTTGCTTAATCCATCTTGCAAGCACAATTGTTAACTAAAAGCCAATTGCAAAATCAGAAAAGCCACTGAATAGGTCAGCTCCTCTCCTTAGAGGTGACATAGAGCTGACAGGACTGAACAGGATGAACACACTGTTCACCTCCATGGCAAGCCTGAAGAGGTTAATTTTTTAAAAAAGCCATAAAAATCCTTACATCTCCTCAAAAGATTCAGAGTTCTGAAGAACCCCTCTACAGGCCTGTCTGCAGTATTGTCAAAGGATTTAGTCATTCCACAGGGAGAGCCAAAGATTTTACAATTTTTTAAAATGAGATCTGATTAAAATTTAACCCAGTTAAATAACATATCTAGGAGTTTAAATACCCTACTTCTAAAAATGATGGCAAGTGGAAATTGCAAGACAAGCAAGATCTTTGAAAATCTGCTGCTTTATGTGTCTAAAACAGCAGAGTATGACTTAAACAAGAGCTTCAAAAACTTTGGTATACTACCTGCTCATTCCTATCTAGATTGTCACAACATACTGCACAAGTGTGATGAGGTTTGGGTGCCTTTCACTGGAACAGTCCTATATTAAAACAAAACTTCTCTTCAAAYGAGTTTGACCCAAAAGAGACCCCAGAGTGCTCTGCAGCCCTTCAGAAATATTGTGACAGCTGGAGAGATGGGCACAGCAGAACCATCTGAAATTCAACAAAGGAAAGTGCAGGGTCCTGCACCTGGGGAGGAATAACCCCATGAAATAACCAGGACAGGCTGAGGRCTGACCTGCTGGGAAGCAGCTCTGCAGAGAAGGAYCTGGGAGYCCTGGTGGACAACAAGCTGTCCATGACCCATCAGTGTGGCCAGGAAGGCCAATGGTGTCCTGGGGTGCATTAGGAAGAGCATGGCCAGCGAGGGAGTTGATTCTCTCCCCCTGGGTGAGGCCTCACCTGGAGTGCTGTGCCCAGTTCTGGGCTYCTCAGGACAAGAGATTTGGAGTTCCTGGAATGGGGCCAGCAGCTGGAAGGCTATGAAGATGATACAGGATTTGGAGCATTTTTCTTATAAAGAAAGGCTGAGGGAGCTGGACCTGTTCAGTCTCAGGAAAAGGTGACTGAAAGGGTGCCCCATCAATGTCTGTCAGTATCTGAAAGGAAGGTATCAGGAGAGTAGAGCCAGGCTCTGCTTGGTGATGCCAAGCAATAGGACCAGAGGCAATGAGCAGAAACTGATGCACAGAAAGTTCCACCTGAAYAYGAGGAAGAACTTCTTTACTGTGCCAGTGACTGAGTGCTGGAACAGATTGCCCAGAGAGGTTGTAAAGTCTCCTTCCCTCGAGATATTCAAAAGCCATCTGGACACAATCCTGACTAATGTGCTTTAGCAGGGAGCTTGGACTAGATGACCTCCAGTGGACCTTTCCAACGTTAACCTTGCTGTGATTCTGTGATCAAGCTAGTATTCATATTCAGGAAAATACTGCTCAGGAGAAAAGCTACTTCACAGGTAGCAGGCATAGAACAGGGCAGYACAAGCAGCCGAAGTCCAGAAAGTGAACAAAGATCACAGACAGTTTCACCTTCTTTCATTATCACATTAACTCCATATCCATATTAAAAGCAAAATAAAAGAACAACTAAGAAGAAAAGCCTTGATAGCTTAGCAAGACCTTTGGTATTTAAAACATAAATAGCATATAAGGCACTACATGATCTTCTCTACAGCCCGCAGTACATGCTGTAAATTGTCTTTTTAGGAGCTGAAGTCATTTCCCTTTGGAGTGAAAGCCAGGGAGTACTGTCACTGCTAATGTTGGCACACATTTGCTTACCCCTATATGTTTATGCTCCCTGTGTCAAGGCTTGTGAGCTGGAACAGCTTACAGAACTGTACAAATGCAGAACAGAGAGGTTAGAAAAATCTGCTTAATGAAATGTGTGAGGGCAGGGCAGAACATGAACCATGAGATGGTCAATAAATTCCCAGAGCAGCTGATTCTGAAAAGCAGCAGTGACAGAGCATTGTCCATTTCAGTAACCTGCACTGGRAAATACACAGGATTTATCTGCAAGAACCATAGTAGGGAAGAAAGTTCTTTTTTTGTTTWGATTACTCTGCTGAATAATCACAGTAAAACTGCTCTCGAGTTTAAACATGAACTAATGCTGCTAGCATCCATGAATTTTAATATACCCAGTTCCCTAAACTGTCTATGCTACTACAGCAACTGAAGGTGTCTCAGTCTGAGGCATTTATTCTCCTGTCTTTGAAATGCTATTAATGTGATCATTCATTTATTACAAGTCTGGAARTTATGACACTGAGGATGTCTCTTCTTTTGAGTATCCAAGTTGCTTACAAACCAAAGCCTTGTTTTTCAAAGGTATTTTCTCAATATCATTCTACATGCATTACAAAATCAAAGACTCCTCAGTGGTCTGAGCTCTCTACATAACTGATTTCCCTACAGTCAGGATGAGGAAGAGTTCCTGGCAGAACGGTCATCTRCCCTGTCCATGCTGTACCAGCGTGGATGTTCTGCATAACAATTCAAACCAAGGTTAAGGAAAGAAGTTGAAGACACATGAACATGCCCTCTGCATTGCCCAGCTTTTCTTCACACAGAATGGCTGTRTCCCATGTCCCGCACTCATCATGTGTCCAAGATCCAAAGCTTAAGACAAACAGGGTAGCAAGTATCAAGCTATCTTATTTCTCCTTCAATTTTAATGTTAAACTTATCAATGGTAATCCTTCTGCTGAAGTCCACAGTGYTTGGATTTACATCATTTATCAAGCTAGTGGAAGCTTCAGTGGAAGCTGAGAATGTAAGAACCTTGCAGGCTTTTGGCAACTGAAGTCTRAAGGCCTCTGAACCCAATCCTCTTCCTTTTTCCAGATTAATAATGGATTAATACTCCAAAAGATTCCTGAAAAACACTCCCTTTTAGTATGGACCTTTCCCAGCTGAAAAACAGACAACTACCTTTCTGTCTTTCCTTCCAACTCTCAGGTTGCAAATCTCAAGTAAATCTTGTGAGTGAAATACACTCCTCAAATAAATGATGTATAATGAAAACAACTACGYCTAAGGATAAAAATGATTGTGTTTTTTTTTAGTCTATTATCGTCCTCTGCTTTAGATGTCCTTTTTAAGGTCAGAACATAGACGAGCACACAGTATACCAAAAGACTTATAGAAAGGGACTATTTTGAGCCACAACAATTAAGCTCCACAGTGACAAAGGCAGCCAGCAGAGGAAACAGAAGAACTTCAAAATTATCTCTATTGGTTCCTTTCACCATTTCCTCTTATACTTGAGCAAAAATTCATATAATGGCTCTTCTGAATTTTTTTTTCTCTTTCTTTTGTAGTTTCCACTTCTTGGGTAATTTTGGCATGTCCAACTGGTTGCTTAGAGATGTTTCCGTTTTTATTGCTCTTTTCCATTTGTACTGTAATTTTATTCTGAATGTCACCTCTAGGAAGAGCAGTTTTGCAAGTGAGGCAAGAAATACTCAGAAAAGCCTTTTTAAACAACCCCACTGAGGTCTACAGAGCAGCATCCTACATACCTTTCTCTCTCCTACATCCGAAAAGTGTAGGAAAGAGCCCTTAGCGATATTTAGCACTGTCTCACATGAAACAGCAAGCCTCTAGCAGTCTCTTACAGGACAGGATGCTTTTGACCTCYGGCAGTGAAAGAATGYTTTAATGGAAAAAAAGAAAAAAAAATCAAATGGGCACTGCTAAAACCACCCAGCAAAGCAAGTGTATATAGTAGGGGAGAGAAGGGATGATAAAAGCAGCAGCATCTCCAGCTCCCAGACATGCCCACTATCCTGTCCTAACCACTTGCTGAGCCCCTCTCCTCGGCGATGTTTTGTAAGACAGTGCCATGCTGTGGACACACTGCTCCGCTGCCGCTGCACTCTGCAGTCTCTGCAGGTACAGTAGGCCTGTTTCCTGACCCACTTTCCTCACCAATCTCTATTTAGCTCTACGCTAGTGATGCTCCTGGCATGACAATCAGATACTGCAGCCTGCAGTGCAGTTCGTTACAACACATTCGCGAGCGCCGAGTAAATCCAGTGGAAAAGTACTGTATCAGCGGAGCCTAATTACACTGAAGTCATTTTCATAAACTTACGTCAAACGCAACAACACAAAAGTGGTCAAGAGATTTAAAAGATGCCTTTTCATTTTAAATCTACTATATCCGCCAGGCATGAAGTAAATCCAAAAAGATCTTTTCTACTCAAGGGCTGCAAATAGCAAAAGCTATTAGAGYTAGTACCTTTTCTCTGGATTACTTAATCAATCTTATAACTTGTGCCACTTAAAACCTGCCATAATTCCTTCCACCRTCATTTATTCTTAACTAGAGAGGGACTGGACCTTAATGTGCAGTGAAACAGTAAACTTAATCTCACTACAGCTATTAAAATTATCTTCTTATGYGCAAGAACCAAATTTCTCCTTCAGACGCAGCCACTTAGAATTAACTTCAAATCCTGTTTGCCCTTGAGTTAAGAAAATTCAGATTTTAGTTTCACATGAATGTGTAAGGGATACAATTGCTTTGGAATATTCATGATTATACCAGGCAGTTAGGACTGTTCTGGCTCCAAGTTAAGGTGTAGTAGGTGAATACCTTTGAGATCAAGAAATTGGAGTTTGGTCATATTTCATTTATCTGCAAACAAAACAGGTGTTTCCCTTCTCTTATAGGGAAATATTGTAAAAAATTATCATAACCTGGGCCTCAGTTAAGAAATCCAATTGCCAAGCCCCTAAGTTACAGTGGCAGTAACCACTATATTACCGATCTATTCTTCCTTCCTGGGCACTGAAGTTTACTGTAGAGTTCTGCAGTTAATACAGTGCAGGAACACCATACATTGCAAAATATTTTGCATGTAGAAGGTACTGAGATCAAAAAAKGTAAGGGTCTTACCAACTCTCTCTTTGACAAGACACGTTTTCTATTCAGTGGAATACTTCTGTACTTAGAAAACTCAGGTCCTTATCACAAAAAGTTTTGAGAGTTACTCAGAATCACTATGCCAAAGACTTAAGATTCGAAACACCAATTTTGAAACACTTAAACAAACACAGACTTATTGACTGATGATAAATAAAAGCAGCAAYAGAAAGTTAAGTACTGCAACATACCCTGTGGGGCAGTGAGTGCCTTAGAGGCGTGGATCATTTATAGAAGGTATTATGTACGGGAGGGAGCATGAGGAACAACTATTAACAAAGCAGTCCCACTGTGCACTGTGTACAGGCACAAGTTCAATCCTTTGCAGGAGTTTATTCATGTGCAATATGACCAGTTTTGCTGGCGAGCAAGAACTACTACAAAAAAAATTCTTGCAGCTTGGCAGATGCCACAAACTGATGGCATGATGGTTTTGGTTTTTGTTTTTTTTTTTTTTTTTTTTTTTTTTTTTTTGCATTCGCACTACCATAATCACACTAATTTACTAAATAAACTGAAGATTCCCAAAAATGGACCCCAAAGTGCTTGTAAAGTAAAATCTCTGCAACAAGTCTGATTATCCACTAAGTGGGATGATAGCAGCCAACAGCAAGAGAAAACAAAATTAAACATCCATCAGAATGTGCAATTCATCCAAATTTCATACCACAGGCACCTATAAATATATGAGTCATTATTATAATGTACAAGGTAATTATATTTCATCACTCATTACCTTGACCCAAGGAGGACCTCTCATCTTCAGATGGAAGATGTAATCCAGACTTGCATTTTTATGACTAWGGAACCCTGTGAGAAGCACAACTTGCATAAAGCAGCACCCTTAGACTAGCAGATGTGTAGACACAGAAGAAACTCAGCTTCAAAAAAATACTGCAGACTTCATCTTTTACCCACCACTGCCTTCACAACAAGTATTTCAYGTTTAAACCCAAGACAAGCAGACAGAATCCAACAGGGCACTGCAGGAAGGACACAGTTGGGACGGTCGTTAGTGACAGATCTACCCTAACTCACAGACACCTGGCAAACAAAGAAGGTATTTAGAGGTGCAGAGTTTCTTTGTTCCTACCTAGGGATAGGATCAACAACACCAATAAGAGACTATTTTGCTGCCTTGTAATTTATTAAAGATAACATCACCCTCAGGGCAGTCCCAGGGCAAAAACCTGGCAAAGCAGAGATCCTCCTGACAGTTTTACCTCTGGACTAAATTTTACAGCTCATTTGATTTTAGCTTACTGAGCCATGCACCACAAAATTAAACCTAGACCTTCAGAAGTCATCTCTCTAACCTCTCATCTACKCAATTCAAGCTGAGAATACCTACTGAGGCCTTGGAGTTTAGGAAGAGCAAATGAATTACTGTACTGAATCAGCCTACTCCAGTGACAGGTGTTTCACAAGAACACAACAAAAACCCTCCATAGACAGYTACACAATAACATACAAAGTCTATTTTTAGGGTCCATAAAAGTTTGCACCCTTTCAGGAGAGTATAGAGATCTTTGTTTGCCTTTTTTGTGTGAACTTGGAAATGCTCAATATTGGCATGCAAACATTCACTGAGCCCTGCTATATTTCCTTCTCCAAAGCATTTGCTATTGTTTTTAATCAAACAAAAGCTGTCACGGAATCCAAGGAACCCAATCTGAATTGTTACTGCTTGAACATCTGTTAAAAAATTCTGGCTGGAAAAGTAGAATGGATTCTGGTTTACATGGAAAACTGCATAAGCAATAAATATCTGGCAAACCAAGAAAGCACTTTAGGGGATAAAATCTAAGATGAAATAATTAAATTAATTCTTAGTCCTGAGGTATGGAGTCAGAGAAAAACCTCCAAATAAACATAGGTTTTGATGTTTACTTTCAATGTTACTGTGCTTAGTAGGCCGACTCCTGGTTGATTTGCAAATCTACGCATGCCCATGGGAATGGGATCTCAGATCATTTAGCATCCTGGCAGATTTCCAGTTCTTGGCAAGAGGGTTGTTTTTCTCGTGAATCAGCAACTGYCCATCACACTACAATCTGTGAAGTGAAAAACCCACCTATCACCATAAATGATATGCATGTATGTGTGTATACATCACAGAGGTCTTTTTGCTCTCTCTACAGCCCACATRTGAGGACTGCCATTTGCACAAGCACATACAAGCCTCTGAAAGCCAACCACACACGYGAATAATCGCAGCTTCAGCAGCCCTGTAATGCTCTGACAACACATCATCTGCAGGCTAAAACTTTAAATGTCATAGAAAAGAAAACAAACAGCAACCCATCCCATTTACTGCTTTCTCCTATCAGCGGGCAGCTCCAGAGACAACCCCACAGTGGTCAGCTGCAGGACAGCTGCCTGTGCCTGCTGCTGGAGAGTAAAGAACATTTTCATTGTCAGGTAATGCTTACCAATAAATGCATTCTAAACACCCATCAGCAAGGAAAACAACAGCAARTAAGTTACATTTGAAACATGCTCCAGAATTTTAACAGCTTTCTATAATAGATGATGCCTCTAAAAAATGATAGCAAATGAGATGAATACTGCCCCAGTAAAGTGAACTTATTCTCAGAAATACTCTGACAAGCAACTCATGCATTTTGGAGATGTATTACAGAAAAGCATGTACTAATAATTCCTCATTTTATTCTTCCTGTGTCTGTCTCTTCCTGATACACAAGAGATTGCAGTATGCCATACTATTGTATGGCATCACTGTGCTAATATTAAGTAACAACAGATTTGCTGGCTGCTCAAAAATGACAYTTTTTWAARGRRGSMRGGRAAAAAACTACTATAATCAGAAATTCACTCTTAAAATTCAGGAATCAGCCACTCCCACTCCCCATGATTCACAGTGTAAACTCCTAGAAAAACTATAACCTGATCCACTGKATGAAGCAGTTCAGCAGAATGTCTGGGTCTTCTGGTTTCCTCTGTTTGAATTATATGTCCAGGGCACTGCAAAATTTACCCAAATTTATCCTTTTTCCCAGAATCTAATCATAAAACCTACACTTCAGGGATACAAATTCACAATTTGAGGCTAAGCATAAATTCATTCAGTAAACTGATTTTGTTTCTTGCAGCATTAATTTGCACGTGAACTGAAGATCATCGAATACAGAACAGCCAAATTTATCAAACTGCAGCAATACTGTCAAAAGGAAAGCTCTTTTTTTTTAATGCAAACATGTACTTTATTATTAGCTGCATAAGGGTGATCTATGTTTACACAGCTCAGAGCTGGATTTAAAACCAATTTTAACAGCCAACTGTTTCAACTTGCATGTAAACAAACATACTGCATTTCTTCATTAGCTGGAATTTGCTGCAGTCTGTCAGCCATCTGTACTGTCTTGCATTCTGTTCTCTATTCAGAGCACCACTATCAAATGTTGGTGATATAGCATTGCTCTCTTTGGAGACATCATGACTACACTATAAATAGTTTAGAGACATAAACCACGATTTMTAACAGTTGTCTTAATATCTGCTTTCTCAGAATGCATTAGGTTGTTCTGTTTCTCATCCGGTTTTGGTTCTCTCTATCTTCTTCTGGGGATACAAGGAAGAAAAGATTTTATTTTGGCCCTCTCAGAGGTACAGAGCAAAAGCCCGAGCAAGACTTCATTCAACTTCTGCACCCCCAAATCTCGRCTGCAAAGACCAAACCCCAGAACATTACCCTGCAAATATCTGCAGTGCAGCACAAGGGTGATTGCACAGTGCACAAGAGCCAGGCTGTCCTTAAACCAGCTAGTTCAGTTTAGTTCAGTTAGGGTGCTGRAGCCAGCCCCCGAGCATCTGCACAGAGAGGGGCTGGCTGACCCACGCACTCACTGTAGTCACATCTGACCAAACCCAGCCTGGAATCTTGCRCTGTGCTGGTGCAGCTCTGTGCTGGAGCTCAGGAGCTCCCAGAGCCTCGCAGAGCCCTGGCTCACTCCAGCCAGCTCAAAGAGCAGCACTACCCCTGGCTCTGGCAATATGGATACAGCAACAACCTTCTGGGTGCCACGCATCCCCAGCCTTTTCCTGGGGACACAGCGCCTGCAGACACAGCCCTGAGCAGCCTTACAGCCCCCGGAGATTTGCATGCCAGAGGCTGTGCCCATGGCAGCACTGCACCCCAGCCCCTGGGGCTGTCAGTGCTGTTACCAGGAGTCCCCTCCAGCCTGCAGTCACACCCTGGGCTGTTGGGCTGCTCTGAACTGCTCCAGCTCTCTCCAGCAATTCCAAGGGGACTGCAGCACAGCCGAGGACACCACCCAGACAGTTTAGCTACTGATCTGAGCAGTGTGCACTACTTTCAAACTTCAGAGGACAGGTGATATTATCTTTAGAACACAGCTCAAAAATCCAAGCCCTTAATAACGGGCTTTTGTAGGTTGCCAAGTCATCCTCTCTTTTAGGAAGTGAGGAGAACTGTCAGTGAGACAGGAAACCTGAAACACACCTTAAACCCCAATTTTCCCTCTTCTAAGGATGGCAGAGCACTCGAATATTACTTGCATAACCAGTATCACTTGACAAGTGATGCAACCACAAGCCACAAAGTTACTTGATATCCATGTTTTTCAAAGCGAAAGCTGCCTCTTCAAATATGGCTTTTTAGTTCATCTAGTGGATGAGTATAAAACTTTTCAGGTAGAACTTGATGCTCTGCCTTCAACTTGACTCCCAGACTTACATCATACTTCTGATTTCAGACCTGCAGTGCTATAAACCCACCTTCTTCCAACAGAACAAATTTGCTGCCCTCCAGGAACAGACTCGTGGCACATTCGTGCAACASGAACAGAGCTGTCCCTGATCAGAGGTGTCAGAACTCTGAAAGCTGATTTTAGTGGTAAAATTTCCCAGAAGTGAACATGCCTTATTCTGAGAGATCCATTTCAGCTTCAATTCTCAGTTTTTGACTGAGGAAAGTGTGGTGAAACACCATCTAATTTTATAATCCTGTCAGCCATATACAAAGGAAAGCAGGATTCACTAACAATAAAAAAATAAGAGTGAAAGTTTGCTATCCTGTATTCCCTCTCTAAAACAGATACTTTAACCTGCAACTCAGCAGAAAAGTTCTGGAGATTTCTAACCCTCTGGATAAATTTGGGGGTTTTTTACAGCCTAATAAATCTGCCACTGGAAATCTCTTCTCAGCTTGTGGCTCTTTTTCTGGAACAGGAGCAACAAAAATGCCTACACCCTTGTGTCCAGATCATTTTCAGCAGAATTTTTGTGTAGAATTAAACAAGCCAAGTTGCAGGCGTGAAAGCAAGCTGCCAGAGAGGCTCACAGCCACAGAATGCTCCTACAGAGCTGCAGTACCACTGTTACAACATGAGCAAAATAAACTCTGACATGCAACCATGTAGGGGGACAGAATACAAAACCATTCCTTCCTCCCCTTCAATGCCTACACTTATCAAGCAGTAGGTTCAAAGGAGGGCTGGGGGTGGGTAAGAAAATACAGGTTTGTTTCCTTCAGGTCCGCTCCCTYCTATAACTGAAAGAATGAAAAAAATGCAGTACCACTGTCAAAATTTTCCAGCTCTATTTTGGCATATCATCTTTCAAAACCAGCCTGATCTAAAAATTTCAAGCATGTTTAACTGAAGAGCCCTTGACAACATCTAATGCACAGGCTATTTATCATAAATTGAGGTGCTTATTTTTGGACTTGACATTGAAACAGCAAAGAATGTCTGTTTTGTCAATACCAGAAAAGTTTATAAATCCTGCCAAATCTATCAGTATTACGTATTTCAATGGTATTTTACATATACTGCAGAGGTATCCACAACTCTCTGCAACATTCATTCAGCATTACAGACGTGCATGCTTTGAACTCAATATGAAATCGGATCATGTTGGGAACCACTATGACTTGTCCTCTCTATGTGAACAGTTAATGGATTTAGCACTTTTAAGTAACTATTGTGATTTCTAATGTACTTCTGACATATAAAAAAAAAAAGTGTAACTTTTTTTAACGTTTCTCCCTTGCCCATTACACAGTTCTTACACACACACGATACCACTAACTGCAATGACCCTCTGCAGCTAAACGACTACAGAAAATTTTGAAAAGTTTGCAAACCTGCAAGAGACATCCTTTGTAGTCCTAAGTTTTATGTATGAAAAGACAGCAATTTCACACTTTATCACTCGCCCCAAAYGTTGTTATACAGAAATTCAAATTATTAGGTATCACAGAGGATTATAGGTTCAATGGCAAGCTGCATTCAGAACAGCCTTTTTATAGTCTTTGCCTTTTAACTATCTCAAGCTTTTTCAAGCACTTCAAACCACCTCAGTCCACCATGGCACTCTTTCAATGCCTTCAACTAAACTGATAAGACAYCTTTCCAGATCCAGCTTCCGTGCTGCTCAGATTTCTAATTTCAGAGCACACAACACCAGCAGCCACCATCTCTGCCACCAGCACTGAAGGAATCAACAGCTCCATTTGTCCACACATAGAAGTGGTGCTGACCCTGCTATGACATGCCAGGAAAGCCTCCATTAAAGCAGTTTTAAAGCAGTTTTAAAGCAGTTTCCCAAACTTACAGGTTGGTATCCCCACTAGCAATAAGCCACCCCCCTCAACACTTTGCCACTTTCTCTCCACACATGGTAGATCCTTCTTCTCCCCATCCACCTTTCAACCAAAACACATTTGCAGAAGGTCCTCAAAAATCCCCACAAAAGTGCCATGGAAATCTACCAAAGGRCTCTTCCATTCCTTATTCTCCTCTGCATGGGGAAATTACTAGGGAATAAATGTCAGCTATTCACCATGCATTAAGCCTTGRAAAGCTAAGGCAGCTTGGCAGCAAAAGACTGGTGCTTTAGGTGATKTGCAAATATACAGCTCTTCAAACCCCAGTGATTTCATCATGCCAAAACCAGACCCACAAGCAACATGGTCTAGAAGAACAGCAGCTCTCTGCTCTTGCAAAGAATTGAAAAGGTTCCTTGTAGCTGCCTTGCAGATTTCAAAGCAAAATAAARCCTTGGGCTATGTGCTGTTTTTCCACAAAATTGACTGTGAGGCCTTTAATTCAAATCCAAAGTAGAGAGTCCAGTCATATATAGAAAATAAATAAATGAAAAAAAAACAAAAGCCTCATTCCTAGCACAGTTATTTGTGGATAAAGCTGACTTAACATGTCAAGAGTAATTGAGGTGAAAAAGTTGGCTTTGTGCTTAAAGGTTCACATACCGCTGTGAGAAAGAAGAAAAATAAAGGGAACTTCTTCAGACAAGCAAAGATCCTTAAAACAAACTGCAGACAGCATACATGATTCTAGATGACTAATACTGCAACTCAGAAGAAACACTCAAATAAAAAGATTCTTATGAATCAGGACAGTCTTTTTCAAGAAACATTCTAATGATGACAAAGTCACATCTGTG
Source organism: Malurus melanocephalus (assembly GCF_030028575.1). Lineage (NCBI taxonomy): Eukaryota > Metazoa > Chordata > Aves > Passeriformes > Maluridae > Malurus > Malurus melanocephalus. The sequence continues at coordinate 846,363 of NW_026623338.1, read as the reverse complement.
TCACCTCTAAGCTCCTCTGTCTCATTTTCTGTTTACCCTTGCAGAACACAACATTGCAGACATCAGGTTTTTTAATTTTCCAAAGAGCAGAGCCTGTTTTTAGTGAACTAATTTCAATAGCCTATCTGTCACACAGCCTGTGCATCTATTGCTACTCAAAAGAAAACAGAGGACAGTGAGAAGGACACAGAATTAAACTTACTCTTATAAATTTAGAGTAAAACTGTCAGCATAAACCAACTCACCTTAATTTTATATGACCAAAGAGCAATTTATGCCAGAAAATGGAACATAACTAGAGAAACTGCAGAATAAACTCCGAAAATCAAAACAATCATTTTTAACCTCCAGATCATCGGCTTTGATTTTCAGTGCATGGATGGTTAAACTGCAGAGTAGCTTCTCAACTTATTTTCTACTTTGCAAACTTTGGAGTACAAGGAAAGTAAGAACAAAGAGGAGAGGACAGCTAATTTTAGTGTTTCTGRGCTAAAACAAAATAACAACAAAGAACTACTGAACCATGAAGCAGTTTTTCCAAGCTGCTATTTCAGTTACAGTCTTTCTTTTCCCAAGTCAGTGCTGGAAAGAAGATGCCAGCTTCTACTCTATCAGAGTAATACAAGCACCTTATTTTATCCAGAGGGGCACATTGAGAGCTCTGAACTGCTTGCATAATGCTTCTATACTTTTTGTTGCACCCAAAATGTGTATTATAGCTGACAGGAAAAAAACAGCATTTCTTCTATTTCCTTCTCTCTGGTTGCCCCTAGTAAGAAGCATCGCTCCTGCAAACTGAACTTGAGTCCCAYCCATTACATTTTAACAACTACCCTGAGAACTCATCCCTCTGACAGCTTATTATTACAGCACTGGAAGGAAGCTTCATCATTCTCAATCTCAAGCGTGTGGAAATAGTTTTGAGGACAAAAYCTAGACCTTAGGATCACAGGATTATCCAGGGTCAAAGCGACCTCAGGAGATTCAGTCCAACCTCCTGCTCCCAAGCAAATCAGCCACGAGATCTTTTCCATTCCGTAAGGCTCACATGGCACAACCTCCCCAGGCAGCCTGTTCTTCTGCTTGATTATCCTCGTGGTSAAAAAGGTTTTCCTTACATTAAGACTAAACCTCGTGTTTATATTTGTGTCTTTTGTTTCTCCAAGTTCATCTTCTCGATGAACCTCCTTGCAGGCACGGACAGGCTGCTACTCTGTACCCTTGAAATCTCCTCTTCTGCCTGCTGAATAAGACTGGTAAGATTTTCATCATGAGATTTTCATTCACCCRTTTCAGTTAAGACTAAACAAGGTACTGAGACAGTTAGCTCCCAAAACAACCCTCCAGACTTTCAGGTCTTAAAATAAATATGTGATCTTCAAAGAAACTGTAATCATTTCACAAGGGTGGACTTTTGAACTCTGATTTTTCTAAGGAAAGTTCCCATTTCTGCAATTACTTACTTAGAACAACCCATGTTATGTTTTCAGCATTATCAATACTACTCTAGGGCTAAACAAGTCTCCTACAATTTAAGTGTGAATGGATTGGTTTTAATCACTGTTTCAAAATAATGCCTGAGAACAGAGGGTGAAGAGCAAAATTTCTCTCCTGAGTAGCAAATTACTGCAATAAATTTGGGCAACCACACAGAAAGCTAGAAAATAAAATTCTGTGCTGCCTTCATATACAGCAGCATTAAAATATACTGGRTTAGGTTCATAATATCACTGTTAAAGTTCGCTCTTCTCTAAGGATCTATATGCTATTACTCTGCAAACCTTCACAAGAATAAATTATGCTTTCCAAGCATTAAAAACACATTAACATGACATAAGGCATGGAAAATTCAAACTTCAAATACTTACTGAACCCAATAGATCATAAACCAAATCAGTATTAGAAAAGAGAAGAGGGTTACATTAATTAAAATAAAGCTCTCTGAAATAATTAAGTGATTTTTCAGCCACTGTGATAACACACATTCCAATGGATGATATCAGTGAAAGAGTCATTTAGACACAATTTCACTTTTAGTCATTTACTGGAACTCATAACCCTCTGGCCCAATTCCAGAAGATTTCTCAAATCCAATATAAAAAAACTTCAAGTCAGCTTGAACAGCCACTAAAAACCTACACCATGCCACGTGAACTGTAAGCTGCTATGAGACACAGACAGTAATACAGCAGCACATTTTAAAACTGTTTTCATTTCTCAGGGCTCTTCAATTACGATAAAGAAAAAACTTAACAACAAACATTAACTTCTCTCATCATTTCACTGACCACGTTATTAGCCAATTCCTTCACTTGTCCCCCATAAGAGACAAAGCCAGTATGTTTATTCTTGCTCATAAATAAATGTTTCATTTCTTAAAAACATTTGCATGGAGCTAGAATCTGTTACACTTAATCATCTCCAGCTTTACCTTATTTCTCAAATAAATAGGTCTAATTAAGCCTATTCTCAAGCCAACAGACCTAATTCTCTGCATAGCTGAATGTAAAACTGAGTGTTGTCAAACAACAACTAGAATATTGTTATCCAAATACACTTTAGAAACTCAGTTGAAASTACAACAGTACTGTGAAGCTAAATTAAAACAGGAGATTTTTTTTTTTAATAGCTGACATGAGGCTGCAATCTTGCTATTCCACTTGGTATTAGAACGTGAAATGTCATACTTTCACAATTTTTTAAAAACAAGCTTTCAATATATTYTTTTTTCTAAACCATCACAAGTACCACAAGACTTACCAGAAAAAGTTGCCTTAATACACATACGCAGCTCCTCACAATCACTGTCATCACTACCTTGAATGAATCTCAGGTATACAGTTTTTATATCATTATATCATATATTTATATTATTTTTATGACAGCCACCAGAAAATGAGCAATATTATGGCTTTACAACATGGTGGGCAACTCCTCTGGATACTGCAGAGCTCTATTGATTTGAGTGCACCTCTCTGTATCAACACTGGACCTGACCCAGGAACTCCTGCCGCACTTCAGGTCTCCTGTCAAGAGTACTGCAGAGCTGAGTGCTGTCAGCAAACGAGTATCAATGAGTTATACACAGGAGATATACTATGTAGAGTTACACTGCCCACAGGCATGGTGGCTGGATTTTACTTCATGTCTTTTAGTCTCCTCTGTCCATCGGACACTCAGTGCTCTATTTAATCATGTGGGTTGTACCCCTCTTCCTTTTGCAGCTGTTTTCCAAAGATAAGCTCTGAACTGTGTTGATGTTCTGAGCCAGCTCACCTGCAAAGATTGTTTGAGAACCCTGCCCACTGGGACATGACTCAGAGCAGAAGGTAGGTACACAATGCTTTCTGATTTTAGCATGGCAATGAGACAGGAGCAGCAGTACAAGCAGTACTTTGCAACTTCTAGATGAGGAGATGCACTTGGCCTTACTCACACTAAGCTGACAAAATAATTTTGTAGTCATGGAAATCCACTTGTGCCTTCCTTCTGCTCCCCCAGGATCATGAAGTTTGCCTTGTTATGACTGGGAATGTGCTGGTCTTCAAGTCTTCATACATCTCCATCCACTAATGGCAGGTTTGAGGTGTCTTACAAAGGCAGAAAGATAGGAGAGAAACATTTGGGGATTCTTCTACATGTAGTAGTGCTTATGCTTTGAAAAAGTGGTGGAGAATGCAAAACTTTGACCACTGTTTGACCACTTGATTGACCACTATGTCTTTTATTCATTTCATGAACTCTGGCAGCAGAATCTGCCAGGGGAGGATGGAGGAAATGTGCTGCTACATATATAACCAGAGCAAGAAAAAGACTAAAGATGGGGCAGGCCAGCTCTAAAACTCAGCTGAAAAGTTTGATAATGATCCAGGGGAAATAAAAGTGCTACTGCATCTCACCTCGAGGTAATGCCCTTAGATGAAAAAAAAAAAAAAAAAAAAAAAAAAAAAAAAAAAAAAAAAAAAAAAAAAAAAAAAAAAAAAAAGCATGAGTAAACAAGCCATAGCTTCAGGCTTCCACAGTATAGAAGTGTCTTCTTTCCAAAAGCACGAGAATATATAGTGTATAGTGTCCCTGAGATAGGGACTGGCCTGAATTGATCACCCTGAAGGTCCAAACTCTCTGTAGACCTTGAAGGACACCTCCTTATAGCCACTAAAAACTTTGTTCTTTTCTCTTAGAAATAATGCACTGAAGTATCCAAAAATTTATGGCCAAACACACATTTTCAAAAGAGATACCAAAGCTGTCTCTGCAGACCATGTCTCCCAGGTGCAGGTCCAGCACTAAGACAAATGTGAACAGTGTGACAAGCTTRTTTAGGTGTGCAGCTCTGGCTTCCCAGCAGGCACACCAGATGGCTCTCAGTGGGTCCACACAACAACAACTCTCTTGGGCAAGGAAGCAAGGGAAAGAAAGAGAGGAAAAAGCACAGCAGCAAAATACCTCATGAGGAAGCTCCAGCTAAACTGAATTGTAATGATTATTGTCCTGCATGAGAGATCTTTGTCAAATAAATTATGAGTGAAAGCAAATTACCTGAACTGTTGGGAGGTACAACTTGGACAAATACAGCAACCACAACTTTTCTAATACTGGTTCTCTCAAATAGAAGTAATCCTCTTTAATTATACCAAGGCATACATAAATTACAACACTTCTTGTATTTTTGTCTTACCATGAATTTAATTAAAAATTTCTAAGTGAATGACATTAAAATAGCCTCATTGAGGAGCTAAGCTAGAATTCATAAATTTGCTTTTGCTAGCTCAAACATAAAACTAATTTAGCATCACCCTTCCAAATGTTTTAATGTTTTTGATTCCTCTTCTCACTATCAGCCAACATAAAGTGCTGAAAAAGAGAGTTAGATGGAATCCAAATTTGAGTATTATTTGGTATATTAAACATTTCTCTTAATAAATGYATAAGCATACAATGCAAGTGCATCACAATCATAGTTATCTAACATGAATAAATTTTTTGGACTTTGGTCCCAATTCCTCAAACTATCAAAATTGCACGCTTAGTCCTGTCAGAGAATGTTTCTCTTGCAAACGTAAGACTCAAAGAACAAGCACATGCAGTCTCACTGAATGGCAAGAGATATTTCTGAAGCGTGCTACCTGTTGCCAAAAAGATAATAAACAGTAGTATAATTTGAAATCCCTGAAGCAGCACAGGTTATCTAACAGAAGCTGTCAGTAACTAAAGCAAAAAGGGGAGAGTACAGGCAAAAAAAGGTCTGAAAGAGCAACATGGAATGTATAATTTCAGCAGAGCTACATCAGTAGTCCCTCGCATACTTAGCATTACTAAATTCAAAGTCCTCAGATAAAATGACTTTATTAGAATCTTTCTGGCATGGCATGCTGAGCACAAACTCAATGTAAGTGAATAAATGCTCCTTTCTCACTGGCTTTCAGCCAATCTGACTGCAAAACAGAGGCCTCAGACACAAAAACAGCCATCCTTGAAGACCCTGAATACCAGCAGTGCATTGCTGACTCATTTGGCCACACGACATTGCAGATATCTCCATGTACCATGATGGAAAGCAAAACAGGACACTACTTTATCCTCATTGGTTAAAGAGAATGGGATGGGGAACATTATCTCTCAAACATGAAAGACATGAAAACCACATCAAATCCTATTTCATATTGCTGAACAGTTTGTCAGCTAAGTTAAAACATTTGTATCTTAAGATTCTTAAATACCATCACTGTAATTCACAAATACCATCTCAATCTGAGTAAAAAAGACACAAGCATTTTGCTTTTCATGCTCCTCCAAGCAGTCTGCATTTCAGACTTGCTGTGGCAAGGAAAACCAGAGACAGCAAATTAATCCTGTAAGCCTTAATGTAAATAGATGAACCAAGACAAAGCCTACTCTGTTCCAAGTACTTTCACATTTTCAGATGTTGCAAATCTCAACATTATGTTTTATTTAGGAGATTTACGTCTAACATGTAAACTAAACAAAAAAATTCCTGAGAAAGTTTTACAACTGACCATGCAAATGCTTTTCTACAAGTCTCTACATCTTTCTTAGTCTCAATTCTGTGTGACAGAGGCCCCAGATAAAAATACTGAGTAGAATCAGCAGTATGAAAGAGATAGAAGGCATAGGAATATGCAGCAAAACTTTAAAAGTGACTGTCATCACAGATTTCCATTATCTCATTTGTTTAAGGTTATCTGGTAGAGTAACCATGAAACAATATTTTGTAGTATTTTAAAACAGAATTAGGAAYCAAAGCATAACAGGTGCCATGAAACAGCAAAAAGAAGATTGTGAATTTTTGGTTTCTGAAGACTGAAAACATCCCCTCCCACCACAACCTGTGACTTGCATTCCCAGTGAAAACATCAGATTCACTGTGAAGCAAAAAAATCAATCTGTGTGTTCTAAAGAACCTGGCATGCACTTTCAAAGTAATCCTTTCAGACATGGAAAATTCGAATTTTCAAAAGACAAGCTGACACCTACTAGCTCAAGATAAGATCACTGGTAATAAAACTTAGGCTCTCAAATACCGTATTTCCAACACTGATAAGAATTGTTTTAATAAATGTTCTCCTTGCCCAACAATCTAYTCAAGATGAAACAAAGGGTAGGATCAAATAGAGGCTTCAGACTTGAATCACTTCTTCATACAAGTATTCAAGGCAGACCAGGTAAGGTGAAAAGACTGCCTTTTGCCAGCTGTTCTAAATGCAAGATGTTGAGACAGAGATTTACCTCACAAATGCACAGCAGAATCCCCTATATATACACCTGTGTACTGCATTAAGCAAGGTGGCCTAAGAGTAACCAGTGATACAGTAGGAACTTTGAACAAGCTGCAAGCAGCCAGCGTGGGAAGTTACTGCAATGCTTTCCAGACTTCCATGCAAGAACATTTCTACCACTTCTGCCTTTGAGCCAGCCCCACAGCACCTTCCCCAGCTATGGACTGTGACACTAAACTGCAAACTGGACCAGACTTTCACAAAGATGATTTTGCAGAGCTTTAATATATGACAACCACAGATGAAGAATCAAGGTAACACCTCTGTCCTCCAGCAAACACATTCATTCCACTTGTATTTCTCACCCACTGAGTTTTCAAGCAAATACAGCAAATACAGTGCATTGCTGATGTGTTGAACTCACCAACACAGCTATGACAGCTTAACCCAAAGTATTACAGTCCCCCCAAGAGGTTAATGGCAGGACTTGCAGGCTCCCATCACACCACAAACATTGCTTGATCTCAGTAGGCTTGAATGCAGCCAGATGAAAAACTTCTGCTTGCATGGTATCACTGCAGCCTCAATGATCTAATCCACTGGGAAGACTTCAGAGACACAAACTGGAGAAGAGCCATCTCCCTATATGGTTTTCATGGAAAGGAAGAAATACATTTTAACCAAGAATTTGAAACACCTGCTATAATTAAAAACCTGGTAATGCTTTCTATCTTGCTTCCTTTCCTTATTTTCTGGCAAAATTTTGAAAAAAATCTTGTAACTGTCCTTCCAAAAGTCACAAAGTTGTTTTTTTTATAATCGTAAACAAATTATTGTCTAAATGTAATAGATACAGAGCTGTTTACCCTAAAAAGTTGGAGCTCCTTTTTCATTTTAACTGCATTACCACAGTGAGTAATACATCTTTTAAAAAATTAGGATGCCTTTATCTTTTCTTTGTAGTGGTTAAATCCTAAAAAAGGAGCAGTCGCAAGAAGTCAAAGAAAAAAAACAAACAATTCACTGAATTTTTCTGGAATTTACTTTTGTGCATTTAAGTCATAAACCCTTTCTCAAAAGTACCGAAGAAAAAGGATTTTCCTTCATCCGTACAAAAAAAAAAAAAAACAACAAAAAAACAACCAAAAAACCACCACAAAACCACGAGAAATCAAAATAAGGGCCAGAGAAAACATGAGAAGGGGATAAGATCCAAGAATCAAAAATCATAGCCTGTGCTTGCATCAGAACAGAAAACACGAAGTACAACAACTTGGCATATACAAAAGCAATAAAGGAATTGCAGTTACAAACACCAACAATCTATCTTGTCATAACACTTGAATGTTAGACACTGTAATATCATTGTCTAATCTGTTAGACATTGTTAAATGGCTTTCATCCTTTCCTCTCAGTATTCTCTTGTGAGGCCCAAGAGAGCCTAGTTTTGTTTTTGGTGGGTTTTTTTTTTTTTTTCTTTCTATAGAAATGAACCTTGGTCTCATTTCCAAGGTTTTAAATGGGTTTACAGCTTTGAAATTAACTAACAGTGGAGGCTGCAGAAAAACCTTGACAACTTAAAAAAAAAAAAAWGCTGGACAGGAGAGATTTCCACCAAAGAAATCACCAGCAAGAAATATGGCTATTTATATTTAATACTTGTTACTTTAACACTTAAGAGAACAACATTATGTCAAACAATGTTCTGGAAAAAACCCACACTCCTCACTGCAACCTGATGCACTTGTTACCAAGGAAGGGATTGTTTACATTAGTTTTACACCTGGGAGGGGAAGAAAGAACTGTGAAAATGGGAGCTAAAGTGGCAAACTGTARAAGAAGGCATTTTCAACATCCTACCTCTAAGGAACTACCAAATTTTGTCTCTCTGAAAATGAAATCTAAAAAATTTTTGTAAGGTTTTTATTGACTTTTTCTATGGCAAAAAAAAAAACCTGCAAGGCATAGGGTTTTTTTCAGTCTTTGCTGGCATCTGATTACATGCAAAATCCACTGAATTTATGGAGACCTCAGCAATTAACTGCCAGGAGACCAAGAAAAAACCCTTAGGCAGGTTTTAAAACAGGAGACAGTTTACCATTTTCGTCTTCACAGGACTAGATCCATCATGTCTACTTTTTCCTCCCTCTTCCCCCGCCTCCTTCCACAAAAAAAAGTTGCTTGAAAGCAGGGACAAAGACACAGACTGTATTAGACCATCTACTAWAAAACTGACAGAATCCAGAAGTAGCTTCTGCCTTTAACAACTTCAGCCTAAAGCAGAGAAAGGCAGCCAACAGGCAAAGGAGATGAGCCACCAGGTGGCAGGACAAAAAGGTCACTGTCACTGAGCTGGAAAGTCTTGGAAAGCTGCTGTGGGCCATGGCACAGCAACACCCTCAGCATCACAGCAGAAACACAAGTCTCTCTTTGCTGAATCTTTCATTGAACAGGAGCTTTATAGTAACTTAAAACCAAAGCAGAAAGGTTAGAAAGACTGGTAGGGCCCAGAGTTTGAGTGACTCCTTGGAAAGCAAAAGCTGGAAACATCAGACAAATACAAACAAACGCCATCACCAGCAAAAAAGTACAAGCACAACCCAGGTTCAAACCGAATCCAAAACCCCTAAATCAAAAGCAGGGAGAARCAGACTGTGTGCTGGCACTGCCTTGGTGAGTTTATGGCCCCACAGTGACAAATGGGTTTGAAAGGACCAATGTTACAACACAATTAACAGGTAGAGAGTTGGCACCACTAGGATCTTTCCCTTCTCATTCACCTGCAGTACCCTACCCCGTAGTGCATTATATTCTCTACCTACCGAATGTGTACTACCTATTAAAGAATAACTTTTCAGAAGTAACATTCTTCTTAAGGAGACAGAAAAAAAAAACAACTAACGTAGTCACTTTCACTAATACAAAAGAGTAAACCATTATAAAGACTGTTCGACCAAATTCCTGTGAGGGTAAGTTAAATGAGGTATTTCTCCTTGACAATTTTTCCCTAAGATTCCTCCCTTAGAGAATCTGCCAATAAAATTCATCAACACAACTGAAATAGGAAAGGTAAGTAGCATTTACACCAGAAGTTTCTTGACCTGAAGTTCTGGGGTCAGCCAGGTAAAAAACAATTAGTCTAACCTCAAATCATCATTTTGGCATTATTTTCCCATCCATAAAAGGAGGTATGGATGAGATTTCTTTGCAGAGAACGCTGCAAATTGATAGCTTTGTTCCAGTTCACTACACTTTCTTATTGATTTTCTCTCGTTTTAGCCTGCATTGATTTGTTAATCCCTTCTCTGTAACAGTCCTGATGACAAATTGAGAATGAAAAACTGYGTGCTTTAGGGCCTTTTCCACTAGCCTCTAACTTCAAATCATATTTTCACTTGCACTTGGAACATGTCCATGCACTTACCCTAGGTTAGGTCTGATTCACSTCAAACTAGGTTGGGTGCATTTTATACTGAAACCTTTCTGTTCGGGCTTCTCAGGGATGAACAAGGCAACCAAAATCACATCAGTGAGCCAGAATTGGAGTCCTGCACTAACAGCTGACACCYTCCAAGGTTGCTGCTCACAGAGACTTCGTCTCAAGTACATTTTTTTAGCAATTTTGCAGCACTGCCCATGGTTGATTAGCAGGCATTAACTGCATCATGTATCTGAAGGGCATATACTGAGCATTTATGGCATTTCTTGGTGCAAAGAAATCCTTCAGAGGAGCACAATGAGCTGGATCACAAATTGTCTCTAAGCTCAGAGCTGCAGTCACGGTGCATTGTTACTAGAAAAATCCATGCAGAAGGATRGGATCCAGACAGTGTTTTTAATTTAAGAAATATAGTATGAGCATAAAGAGATCAGAGGGTTACAACAAGGCAAGTTAGATTAGTAATTTTGCTATTAATAAGCTCATTAAATAGAGCTGCCAATTTGGTGTCATTGTTAGGGCCTCACTACTGACAGCTGATGCCTGTCTGCACAAGCYATGGCTACTGCTGCAAGTAGTTTTAGTCTCTTTTCATTTTCCTGCTACTTTCAGAGATCTCCGAGTGAGGTACTCATTTGGAATTCTAACTGCAACACACCACCAAATTGAAATTAATTTATGAGTCATGAAGATTAAGGGTTGTCCACAGTCACATTTGTAACACCTCAGTCATCACATGCTGGGCGGGTCTCYACCTCCTGACTTCACCCCATGTCAGTCCTCTCCTACACCACCCCATCTGTCAGGAAATCGACCTTTCCTGGTCTCCCATACAGACTACAGAGCAGCCTGGCCCTGGCTGCCACCTCACTGCTGCAGTACAACCCCAGGAGACTAATTTTGGTCATTTTAAACCAATCCTCATCTGCAAAAGTGATGCTTGGAAAGCCTCTAGCTTGTACCCACACAGCATGTGCTCCCTGGCAGCGCGGGAGTTCTCCTTTGCCATTCATTTGGTGTGACTTTGGTTTCCCATCTCCCTCTCKGCAATGCCAGCTGCAGGGAAATCGGCAGGGGTGGCAGGAAGCACRGTGCTGGGAACCAGTATCACCTCCTCTTTGCTTTCCAAAAATTACAGCCCCAGAGTTGGTGAGCTAGGCTCTGCTCATAACACAGTGCTATTCTTAACTTGAAGAAATGACTTTGCTACGAATGTTAAATGTCGCTCTACCCAGGCCATAAAATACTCTTCACAAACCACAGTCATGTCTTAATGGGATAAGAAAAGCACAGAATAAGTGGGATGGCTGCCTGGGCAAAAAGCGGCRTTTGGGTTCCAGAAGTTTGGTACTGCTCTCAATTTCCTGCTTAGGAGAATGGCAGGGAGAGCTGACTAACCAAATAAATAAATCCTGTTTCTTCATTGCCTGTGACATGACTGTAAACTCTTAGTGTTCTTGCAGTGCTGCCAAGATTAGTGTTACTCTCCTACACAGGGCATGCAGAGCACACAAACACACCTAATCAAACACAGACTTGCTGCATTCTGTATGCAGACTGTAGTTTCATCTTCTGTTACACATCCTGTTTGGGTTTTTCCCCTCTAATGATAATTTCAACAATTTGGTCCCTTATATTCATCCTTAACTGCAATTTATTATTTGCACAGTGAGCTGTACCCAGAATCCACTTCTCCATGGCCTTTATTTTCCTTTATTGTCACTTAAAATYAATTGATAAGCCAAGAACTCAATGCAAGAATATTAAAGCAACCATCTTGATATTAAAATTTTCATCATTGCATCTCTAAAACAGCATAACAAATTCAATCAAGGAAAATTCACCAATGCCATTTCTCAAATGATATGGATCAAGACCAGCTTGTAAAAGACACCAGTTCATGACAGAAACAAAATCCCAAACCAAAAAATTCACAACATACACCAATGTACTAAATGYTTACCAAGTAAGAAACTCCACATCACTTCCACTTGTTTTGCATTTATGTCCTTCCCTAACACCCAGAGTAGGTTTTATTAAGCAGCTTATTGGATCAGTTACTACACACACATTCTCAAACTTTGAACAGTAAACGTGGTTTAGGAAAATTCAACTTSTTTCTTGCCCACAAAAGTATAAAACTCTCCTTCTGAACATTCAAAATAAAAACATTTACAGTAACCAGTCAAACAACTAAGTATTCAAAAGTCACACACAGAGCATAGATGTGATAAATAATATCAGGTTATTTCTTTTGATACCCTTTAAAGTCTCAACTATAGGTTTACTTACAAAGAGGCCTCTAATGAATTTCCCTGATAAGTCAAAAACTGTTGTAATTTTTTTTAAACCAAAAGGTTCCATTTTCAATATTATTGTGACTATATGTTAAGGTAACAATGTGTATGCATTAATATATCAGCTATATAAGCAATTCATTATCATCATACAGATGTCTTAGATTTGTCTTGTAGGCAGCTGCTTATATAGTTTGCAACATGAATGGGGAAATGGAAAAAAACAAGAAAAGGCTAAAACCAATGCTACTTTTCAAACACTTAATCAAAAATGACATCTTACCACAACTGCACTGAAAAGAGCAGCAATGAACTTTGACTGCAAAGGGCCATGAGAATGTGGGTATTCGTGATGTCATTCCCTGAAAWAAAGGAACCATACAGAGGATCCAAAGCAATCTGTATTGAACAGGATGAACACACACATTGGAACCATGGGCCACAGTAGGATCAGGATAAACACAGTAGGCACATGTTGTCACAAGCCTGCCAGTTATTTTCATTTCTGGACACAACTGGTGCCTACATCAATCATCAAGATTCAAGTTGAATGATGGTTATTTTTTAATTTCCTAATTGAATTTTCAGAGAAATTTTCCTCAGAAAACTGTGATCTAGGACAGCTTGCTTTAAGTAGAAAAAGACAGGACATGATGAAAGCATGGCTCCATGTGAAGCCATGCATATCCAAAGTAACTGCAGCCCTTCCTTCCATCCAGCTTAGCAAGAAACATTCAGCACTGCACAGACACTTCTCACTTATTTATCGCTGCAGCAAATGTTTGCTGCAATGTGAATGACATGCTGAACATACCATAAACAGTAGAATGATAGCTATTAAAGCCAAAAATACCAAACAGACTGGAAAAGCATTTTGACAAGGAGGAATCATTAAACCAGGTCTTTGTAGCATTTGCTAAATACAGAGACTCATCATATTTTGGGCCATTTGTATTTAATTGTCCTTTCATCTGAAGAGCAGCGGATGAATGTGCATCAGGCAGCAGATGAGTCAGATGTTCTGAAGAGGTCCCATCAAGGACGCCCCACAACACAAGAGCACTTCATGCAAAATACCTCACACAACTTCTTCTCAGTGCCTTGGCCTATTCCATSGTGGTTATGCACCAAAGCACTGAAAAGAAAACAGCAAATAGTCCTGCAGTCACAAAATGCAAGAACAATCAGCACCAGGAACCTCCACACACACTTTGAAAGCTTTCCAGGAAGACACACTCAGATTAGGGGACAATTATTTAAAATGCAGACTTTCATTCTTCCTTTGCTTCATTTTAAAGGAAAAAAGTGCTCTTATTTCTCAAGGTCAGTATCGTCAGTTGAAGTCAAACTCACAATGGAATAGGTCACTCACAACACTTCAAAAATTAGGTTTTGAAGTGGCAGCTACAGACATTATAACAGTATCAGTTCAAAGAATCCCTGGTCTGTGGTGGAAAAAGTAGGCATGCCATGGGCATGGAGACAAGAAGCAACACAGGAGGTTAAATCTACTGTGCTGTCCTTGAGGTAAACTCATGTGTCTTTTATAGTGTCCTCTAATCCTTAGATTAGTTTCTCCACTTCGGCTTTAACAAAATTAACTGAAGTGCAGAGGCAATCAGCAGACCACAGCTTTGCCAAAAATTCAGTTGAATCATTAAAAGTGATTTATAAAAATAGAGCATGAATAAAAATCATCAGTCACAAACCTCAACTGTTAAACTGTCTCTCTGCATTAAACACAAAAATTGGAATTGTTAGTTCAAGGTAAACATCGAAAAGAACTCCTCTATATTCCTTTCACTTCAATTCTCAAATCAAATTCCTTYTCCATATGACAACAAATGGAAAAAGGGATAGCTATGTGTATTAAAAAAAGAACAGCTCACTCTACATAGCCTACATACTGCAATTTAACTCATTTTCAAGTATAAGTTCTAGCTTTGGCATTATTTTGTAATCTTGAAGTGAAACAATTTAGGTTCTTATTAGGTTTTTTCTTYTCTCATCAACACAGCTCCTCCTAGGATGCAGATGATCCTCTTAAATCATCTTTGTGCTGTTACCTCAGCAAAGAATGATGTCTGCTCYAGAAYAGTGCCATTGCTAATCTCTCAAATCAGGTCTCTCACATGTCTRTAAGGAGGAGCAACACTGAGGGCAGCAAAATAAAGAAGAGATTGTTGTCTCTCTTTCTTTTCAAGGAATGGATCACTTCACTTTCATGGGTCACTTGTCCTGCCAAGGATAAGCTTCCCTGTGCAAAAGCTGCAGATGCCTTGGCTTTGTATTGTTCGAGAAACAACAGAAAACTTATTTGGGACACTGCACCAAGCACAGATGGAAAACAGTGTAAAGCAGATTCAGAAATGGAGTTGTCTACTGGGAACTAATGACGAGAAGCAAGGACACCCATGTCAAAAGGGACAAGAAAGCCATCTGAGAYTCTGAGGAATTAAAATTGACTAAACATCAGTGCAGCATCATGGGCTCTGGAGCTCCTGTCAGGGTCCCTTGGAATGGCAWCCCTTCCCTTCAGCRTGTCATCTGCACAGCACAGTTTGGTGTTGRCAGATTTTCTAAGGGTGCCCTCCATCCCACTGTCCATGTCACTGACAGACAGCACAGGTCCCAATACCAGTGCCTGAGGAACACCACTCCTCACAGCTCTCCAGCTACACATTGAGCCACTGACCTCAAATCCTTGACTGCAAAGATACAGCCAGTTTCTTATCCACTGAGTCATCCACACATCAAATCCATGCCTCTCCAGGTTACAGCTGGGATGCCATGTGG
This sequence comes from Malurus melanocephalus, assembly GCF_030028575.1. Classification (NCBI taxonomy): domain Eukaryota; kingdom Metazoa; phylum Chordata; class Aves; order Passeriformes; family Maluridae; genus Malurus; species Malurus melanocephalus. The sequence goes on along the minus strand of NW_026623338.1, from coordinate 831,094 downwards.
GAAAGTGTCAAATGCCTTGCACAAGTCCAGGYAGATTATGTCAGTTGCTCTTCCCTCACCCACCAATGCTGAAACCACATCACAGAAGGCCACCAAATTTGTCAGGCTGGTGGGCAAATTTGCCCTGGTTGGCTGTCATCAATCACTCCCTTACTTTCCAAGTGCCTTAGAATAGTTTCCAGAAGGATCTGCTCCATGATCTTGCCAGACACCGAGRTGAGACCGACCARCCTGTAGTTCCCRAGGTCTTTCTTAKTTCCCTTTTTTAAAATGGGGGTTATTTTTCCCTTTTTCCAGTGGGAAATTCACTAAACTGCCAYGACTTCTCAAGTATGATGGATGATGGCCTAGCCAATTGCTCTGTCAGCTCGGTCAGGACCCATGGACTTCTGCACCTTCAAATTCCTTAAATGGTGTCAAACCTGGTCTTTTCTGAGAGTAAGCAGTGCTTCACTCTCCTTTTCCCTGCCTTTGCCCTCTGCAACTTGGGCCATGTGGCTGGAGAACTTTCTGGTTGGTTGGTTTTAACACTTCAGCCTTTTTTAGAACAAGGTCACTTTTCAGAAGTTTCACAGGTTTTGTTTAATCCCTTGTTGAAGTTTACTGCCCTGGATGATTACACTCTGACAGTGGCACCTGGACAGATAATTAATCTGATTTTAAGCCAACAAGGCTGCACCTTTAACAAAATCCACGTTCTTCCACCTGCTCTCCCATCTCTGCTTTCCTGAATGTGCCCCTTCTTCACTCACCCTGCAATTCAAACTGGAGATCTCTCAAGGAGCACAAGAGATCAAGAGTGAGCATAGTGGGCAGAAGTTCTGGATCAGCCATCAAACACATGTCTCAAAAACATCACAACTTTTGTTCCTGCCCCCACAGTACTGGGAATTTCCACTCTCTCAGCTGAAATACAAGCCAGGAGAACTGTTTATGCATCATGCAAACCTCTCCCCTGGCTCAGAGAGATCACCAGATGTGATTTACAGGGTGCTGGTCTGGAGTTTCAGACAAAAGTAGTGCTGCAAYTGGGCAAAGTCCCACCTCCTCTGTTCAGCTGCACTGCAGGTACAACTTTCTCCTACACACATTGACACCTGAGAGAATTTGGCATTCTTTTTACTAATGGTAAACCTGAATCCACCATGGAAAAGTCAGTTCCTGAATGCAAAAGTCTTTCAATAGAAATAATTTGATTTTATTAATTTCTGAGCTTACAGGAAGAGCAAGCAAGGTCTTGTGCTGCAACATTTGAAAAGATTCTATTAGGAAACCATTCTGGTTATTTCAATGCACAAAAGAAAGAAAAAAAAAAAAGGGAGAGTGGGGATGGAAATGGTAATTTTCTTCTTTACCTGGGATGCTCCATTTAGGCAAGGAACCGAAACAGGGATGTTACACAACAGCTCCAAGCACTGTTCAGATGCTGTGCTCTGCTGTCCACTGGGAACCACCGCGTGCCTTCCAAGCTGCCCGTAGTCTGCTCTGCCCCAGGTAAACACCTTGCCAGCTTCTAAACACAAAACACATGTCAAGAGGACTTATTCACCAAGTTCCTGAAACATGTGGATGCCAATTCAAAACCAGAACTTTTTAATGCATTTTATCTACAGCTTCAAAAGCCTAATGAAAACTTATTTCTGAAAGCACACACAAAAACACTTATTGTAACATAAAAGATTTCTTTCAGCTTCCCTTCTTTGCCATAAACAATTCATTGCATGAACTGCATTTAACAGAGTTTATGTATTCCTGATAGAAGTAACCTTCTGTCACTACTATTGGTAACAGAGCAGTAGCCCTCAGGAGACAGCTGGTTAGTCAGGAACACCAGCACMACTGTCATTAAGCATTGGAAATGCACTGGTTTGTTTTCACAGGAATCATACTTTGGCCAAGGAAAGGAAACTTTAAACAAAATCAGCACTACATGGCTCACCCTTCTCTCCAAGGGTTGTTATACTACATTCAGTGCTGCAGGACTGACACCCAAAACACCACTTTCCAGTATGGATAACATCCATAAAGCAATGTTTCTTACCTTTGCTTCCCAGAATTTAAATATATATATATATATATATATATATATACACACAAAGCGACAGCTTTATTTTCTTAATGAAGTGACTAGATCCCTGGAGATAAGACATGAAAAGCTGTCCCTTCTGGGCTTCCAATTAAAATAGTGGCATACACACAGCACGTTTTCAGCTTAGTTTTAACTAGAAGCATCAACCCACATTCTAGCCCAGAAAGAAGCCTGCAATGACCTYGAGTTAGGTAAACGCTTCAGCCAAGCTTCAAACTGCTCTCCAGAGTTGAACTGAAGTCATCAAGTTTATAGGCCAAAAGATGTGAATTTGGGGAAAATACCATCCAGTCCAGCAAGCCAGCTTGAACACACACACCTCTTCCTATCAGTCAGTACATGCACACCTCACAGAGGGGTCAGGTCCAAGGGGTTCCAGTCACTACCCAAAGGTGACAACACTGGGCTTTCTAAACAGGTGCCATAACATATGCCCTTGGAAATTTGAACACCTCCCTTTTTCTTTGAGTGCTGTTAAACTGTCTTGAAAGGGATACAGGGAGGCACTGCTGGTTAGTTGAGTTTAAGGTGATAATGCATTTTGTAAATAAACTGGAAACTTCAGGTCATATACAGGAGAAGTATACACATTTTCCTTGAAAATCTGCTGGCTGTGGTATCTTTCACTCCAATCCCTGCAAGTTTTCCAGATGCATTCTCTCAGTTCACTGATAATGCTCCCCTAAAATAATTAAGTGATAAAATTAGTTGTCCTTCTCTCTCAAGGGCACAAAGCTTTCCCTCCTTTGCAGCTTCCTAGCAGTTCAGGGAAAAGAAACCAGTCACACACTACATTCAATAAAAGTGAGGTGTTTCAACATAGTAGCCACATTTTGTTAGGTTAAAGGATTAAATTTAATTTCATTAMGAGAATGACTAGTCTATCTTAGATTAGGAAGACAATTTCAGGTTTAAAAAACCTGCTTGTTCTGAAGTTAGTGTATTTACTTTGCAATTTATATATGTTTCTGCTAAAAACATCTGCAGCTGCAAAAATGTACATAGCAAATTTAAACATAGACCAAACTTCAGGCATTTACATCAGACCAGGTTACTGCACTTCCACAGAACCCTATTAGTGGACTGGGAAAGGGTAGGCAGGCAGCTCTATTTTATACTAACTACAGGGACTGAAACTGAGTTTTATGAAATCTAAAGCCAAAAAGAATTTCTGTAACATCTTGTTAGATCATTAATAGACCACAGGCTCTCAAGCCCTACCGAGACACTGCTGTATTGATCCCAAGGACTATAGTTGAATTAAAGCATTTCAGCTCTCAGAAGCCAAAAGTATCAAGTGCCACAGGCAAAAACATCAGCAAGCTGCAAGGCTTCTGAAAAGGCAAGCAGTGAATTGATAATACAGACCCAGACCCTCATACACAGTCTACAGCACCATACACACAGGCAACAAAGGTTTGTCTCAACTCTACCTTTGAGGGAAAAAATCCTTCCTCAAACAAATCTGGTGCTCATGTCTGGACCCAGATATGAACAAGAAACAGCAGCCACTCATATAACAAAAATGAACCTTTGCACCATCCCATCAGGGTGCTGCTCCAGCACAACTATGGACTGCAAGCATAYAGGAAGGATTAAAACAGCAACAATGCTTAGCTACAACAAACACCCTCCATCCACAGATTGTGTTTTCTTTCACTGGACAAGCCAGCAAAGAATCACTTACACATGCAAAACCAAACAGAACCCTTAGGAGAATGTAAAACGTGAATGCAAAATGTTTCCGAGTACAAACACAGAACACTGCAATTAACTTTWTCTTTTTTGCAACTATAAGGGAAACAAGTTTCAGGTGGTTATTAGTACACAAAAATGGAGAACATTCATCAAAGAGGACTAAAGACAGATAAATTAATTTTTGTTTTTAGGAAGAATTTCTTGAATGTCCAAAGATTAGGTAAGCAATCAGTCCCTTCTCAGTGCTCATCAATGTAGTTCTCACTTTACTGAGAGACATTCCTKCCCCAGACTTGTTCCTGTTTGGTGAGCATTCCCCAACCCATGCTCAGTTTCCTGCTAACAGTCAATCATTTCTATTTTTCAGCCAAAAACATCTGCCCAGGAATCCTTAAAAAAAAAAAAAACCACACTAAAACCGAAGTATATAAATCCACCTTCTCTGTGAGAGAAACTAACAGAAGCTGATTTAGATGAGCCTTTTTTATGAAATACTGATTACACTTTCAGAAAACAAAAGAAACAAAAAAAAAAACCCCAGTGTCAAGTGGAAATCTCAGGCTGAGGCAAACACCAATGCATGGAAAATTCCTCCAAAGGTGAAAGTCTTGTCAAAATCCTAAGGAAAAGAAAGCACTGAGCTATGACAGAAAGCGGTGAGCAATTGTAATGAGAGGTATTGCTACTGTGCTGCTTATAAAATAGATGGTATTTTAAAATGTTCTAAGAATATTTGAGAAAAAGACATTAGTCATACCGAGTAAGGAGGTTGCAGGATGAATTACTTAAGAATGAAGGGTGATATAACAAGGAGCGTTGGTCTAATATTAGACTAGGACAGATTTTAATTAGAAGTCAAGAAAACATACACAGTGATGAGTCAACTGGACAGAGTACATCAGCCATGGAAGTGGCTGAGACATCAGAAAATGTGGTATTTCATACCAGACTGTGCAGGAAGAGGGCACACAAAAGGCAGGAGTTATTTCTACAACTTGTGTGAAAGAAAGAAGCGCACGATATTGAAAAGCTCTTCCAGTTCTAAGATACTAACAATGCTTCCTAAGARCTGGATCTTGCCATGTTTTGAACATAGAGGCTCCAATTCCAAAAGGCACTTCAAATCCTCTGTGAACATCCACATTGTCCCAGATGACTTTAAAGCTATTGTTCATTTTTTCACCAGGCAATTGCTACATCAGATTAAGTCCAAAGGGTTCAATACCTTTTGAAATTAGGGAGTAACACATATAAATTCATGCCTCCTGTGCTATTTTAGTTTACAACCTGAATGAGCCACACAGCACAGGAGTTCAGAAAGCTGGGGGAAAAAAAGACAAAGGGGAGAAGATTTTTAAGAGAAACTTTCTGACAGCTCCTTAAGTAAACAACACGTACAAGAGTATGCTACATTGCTTGAGATTCTACATGATCCTGCAGATCTGGTTTGCTCATGCTGTYTGAACTGTAGACACAGCAGTCTGCATCAGCGTACACACAGCAGCAAATCACCCAAAACACATGCTCACATCCCTCACAGAATACAGATGAAGGTACATACATATTCAAGGACTTGAATACAAACCTCTGTCTGAAAGGTTCCTCTGCATTTTCTTCACATCATCCTTCTGTCCTCATGTATAACAAAGCACAGTTGAGAATGTCCTCAAAATTACAAGTTCACAGCCTTTAGAGTACTGCAAATCCAGCAACATTGCATAAAGCACTACTAGTTGCTTCCTGCCTCACGCTGTAGCTTTTCCTGTGCCGTTTTAAGCTGCTACTGAGGCTGTAGAGCATTTCATTTTTYCCTTTTAGCACTTTTTTAATCAATCTGCTCAGCCACATAACTGGAAAGAATTAGTAATAAAAAAAATAAGTACATTAGTTCTAAAAACAGGTTGGTTGTTTCTCAGTAAAACACAACAGACAAACAGGCACATTAAAATGTACTTATTTTCACTAGACTCAGATTTATCTTTATATCAATTTTCCTGTTTTAAGATAGTATCATGATTACACTAGTGTTATCTCCTTGAAGTCTCTATTTGGTACCCAGGCAAGCTTTGAACTATCCCTCATAAATACTAGATGAAAGAGTTCATCTAGGCTATCTTAGTTCATGGCTGCATTAATGATTACTTTTCAAATGAACTCTGGATATTCACACTGAATGCTTAATCTCAGACTTGAAATATGAAGTTCTATATAAAATTCCTAATGCCTCCTTTCACATGAAAATTCACAGGAGCCAGCATTAAAAAYTGACATTTAGAGGCTGCCTCTTGCCTTCTCCCTGCCCTACACAGAGCAACACTTCTCCCACATCTACAGATCTGTGCTGTCCTTCAGAAAATCATTGATGTCCTTCAACCATTCTGAAAAACCTCCTCACCCTCCTAATAAAAGCCTTTGTGCAGGGCAACCTCACAGAAAAAACATTCATCCCTACATCCTTAATTCCTTCTTGGCTGAAGACAGCTTTAATTCAGCAGCTGGAAACCAGGCATCRCCACACCTGCAGCCTAACACCTGTACCTGTGCATGGGATTATCTRTTCTGACAAAGGTTTAAATGGCCCCTTGATCCTCTTACACAGGAGTTCAGTGTGCCAGAGTTGTCCACATCTCTTCACACAACTTCTTTCTATAACCTCCTTACAAACTTCTGCAATTTCGTATAATAGGGTGCGCTCCTGAACCTTTTTCCATATTCATTCATAACACCTATTAAGAATGTATCACTAAAACACAGATCTATGCACACTATTGAGGTCATGCCTCATCAGGGAAGTTCAAACAAAGGAGCAAAAGCATTTCAGGGATGACAGCAACAGAAAACTGGAGACATTTCCATCGCCACTTTCAAACACCTGCAGTACAGGCTGCAATACAAAGCCGGTTCAGAATAGCCCAGAGAGCATTCACACAAGCTGCAATTCACAAGGGTTTCCAAATATCCCACAAAGAGCATTAAATGTGCCACAAAAGTCCACAAGTGCCATGGGAAGAGAACCACTAGGACATCACCAGTCCTCCTGTAACAGCTATGGATTTGCCAGTTTAAACTCCTATACTCATCAAATGGGCCAAAAATTTCAGCCATTCCAAGCTACATGACATGTCCCCAAATCGGGTCATCAATTTAACSACAGCCATGTGTGCAAGACCAATCGACAAGGGAATTCATATGACTACAGTCAGAGACTCATCTGTGATCCAGCAAACAACTGGCTTCTCACTGTGACCCATTCCTACTGCCACAAAAAAAAAAAAGGAGAAAATCATCCAGTCTCCTTTCAGAGCCCTCGGTGATATTAAAATATTGAACATCCAATAACTTGTATTAACACATGAAATAATGGAAAATACTTGGCTGGATAGGCAAAGCTTTGAGGATGTGTGAGACTCACCAAGAGAAGATACCAGGACAGCGACAATCTGTTAGCACAGACTAAGAAGTTCAAAAGTGCAGAGTAAGAGCTCCTTAGGCAACAGTTTACACCAAGAAACTTTAGACTCAAAAAGCTGTTCTCCCCACTAGGCCACCACACTTCATTGTGCTTGAACTAATTGTGACAAGGAAGGTAAGCCAAGCCAAGGAATTGATCTGGCTGAAAAATAGCCTTGGGAAATGGGAGCTTGCTACAGCAAACATTGCTAAAGGCAGTGCTGTATTAAATCATTTTAATATTCCATATGATAAGACTAGAGATAATTTGCCATTTCCATGACATGCTAAGTTTGTCTTGCACTTTACTGGCAGATCCATCTTTACCAGCACTTTGGCCATCTTTAAACATCTAAACAGCTTTGACTTTTATTCATTAAAAAACGAGATATACTCCTCATTCTTTGCTTGCATATTTACACCAAGTTGTGTCAAAACGGGCAGTGCTCAGTCAATGGGATCATTCAAATACTTAGCAGCATGCTTCACTGCTTTGAAAAATTGAACAGTAACTTTGAATGTGGCAAATTCCAGGACTTTCCAGATGCCATCAAAGTCTTGTCTCTGGTTCAGGTTTTAGATGGGATAAAGGCCATTTTCCTTTTAGAGGAGAGACTGGAAACATAAAGTACCACACTGAATAAACCCGAGGAAAAACTAAAATGTAACAATTTAAATGCATGTGAAGTTGTGTTCATATGGCTGATATCAAACAGATATGTGATTAGACTGAAAAAAGGAAACAGAGGGAGGTCATGAAATTCATGCAATCATGAAACAAAACTGGAAAGGGGGGCTGGGGGCAAGGGCAGATTTTAACGACCTATCAGATTTTACATTCATCCTGCAAGGTGAGAAAATTCCCTCCTTATTTCCCTCCACTCATGATCAGAGAGTCATGACTGCCTCACCAGCTGTGCCTCTGGCTTATTTTAAATTCAAACTACGATACATATCTCACTTTTAGACTTTTAATAGCAATGCCTTAAAATACAGATTGCAGGCTAAATTTAGTTACATGATTAAAAACAAATCTAACTCATCTCTACCCAGCAAACASAACTGCTGCATTCAAGGTTCAATAGAGGACTTAACTCTTCAACTGAAAACAAAGTCCTAACAAAAAGAAGAAGAAAATCAAAGCACAATTTCGTCTCAAAAAAAGCAAGATGCATTAACCAGCTATGGAAAACTATCTGCAAATRCATCATAGTATACCATAGGGTTTTTGTTCTGTACTTCTGCAAATAAATTCTGCACTATGCTACTACAGCAGTATGAGTCATACACTTTTACTGACATTCTATATTTATATCTCCATGCCCTTCTGCACTGTTATATGCTTGCTTCCATACAGGCCTCTCTAACCTGGAATTTCCTTCTTTCTCAGCTGAGCATCTCCTCCTCTCACATACCCCAGAAAACTGAAGACATTYCGCTCTTTCTGGACACCCTTTTGAAAAAACAACACCCTTGAACTATTATAATATGATGCATGTGTTTTTATTTGTTTCCAATTATTGTCTTGTGTCTGATTTCCTAGACTTTTGTCTGTAAAAGGACCAGTTAGGTGTTTATCCCCTTTGAGGCAAGGTCCAGGTCATGTTTCATTAGACTTAACACACTAGAGTGCTACAGAAAATCTTATTCAGATATTACAAATTACAACATAGGCATGTTTTCTAGATCATTTTATGAAAAGCATTCCCTCTAGCTCCAATGTTGCAAACATCTGTGAATCTGCCTAATTTGGAGAAGGCAAGCGACCCTGCTACTCTCAATATCCCATTGCCACCTGAGCCTCAGAAGGAACAGGAATGTGTCTACAAGAGATAAACAAAGGGAAGTTAATTAAGTTCCCAGTGCTAATATTTACCTTGTCAAAACACTCAAGGGCAAGCTGTGGAAAAGCAGACACAGAAACAGCAAAAGAAATGCTTTAGTAGCCTGTAGAGAACTGGGCTTTTGCACTGTTGTACACAAGATGCATTCCCAATAATCAGAGACCAATTACGCAAGAGATTTCACTCAATAACAAGCCTCAGACACACATGATTCTGAGGAGTCACAACATCTACAAAGAAATTCACAAAGTCTAGAAAGAAATAGAAAGCATTATAAAGTGTTAGAARAGCACTCCCGAGATCTGCTACATGGCTCTAACTTCCTCAATCACTCCGGAAGCAGCCAAGTTCTACATCCAATGGAGTTCAGCCCTAACTATGTGCTATTCTTAAGAAATAAAGTACAAAGAACAGAACAGTACCACAAACCCAACAATGGCACCTCCAGAGCCTCCCAGGAGATCACCGCCTTGTTCAGAGTCAGAATCATTAGAACAGCAACTACAATTGACTAAGACAGAGTGGGCTGTGCACCTCAAATAATGAGCAGCATTCCCGSTGACAGGAGGTACAAAACAGTCTAAAAGAGGATGGGAAGGAAAATTCATACCCTTTGAAGTCAAAAGATGAACAATGAGCAATAAGGTGATGTATTCTCACTGGAATATCATCCCAATTTCTCCCTCCACCCACAAGAAAGTTTAAGAGTTGGGCAAGGGGGTGGAGGAAGAAATAAAAGCACAACACAAGATTCCACCTGTGTATGGCAAAGTGCTTAACATCAAGGAGACTGCAGRGAGAGAGTGGACAAATATATAAACGGTTTCATAATGGTGAAAGCATCCAAATGCCACTTATGCCCTGAAAAAATTCCATCATGTGCAAGGGGACACTATCCAGCTAGCAGAGTTCCCTTTGACTCCTGACTTCTTGTTCCAGCTCAGACCTCTAAAGCATTAGAATTCACATACTAAGAGATTGACCGTGYCTGTCCCTCAACATCGTGAGGTGCTTTCAGTATTCCAGAGCTGAAGGTGCAAAGCATGGGGCAAGTCTAAAAATTTAGAAACATTTTAGAAATGTTACTAATGTAATTCAAATCTGTGCTGTAAAAGAATCTGAAATTCCCTGCCAAGAGGGAATGGCGCTAGTGAGATCTACTTCTGCTCACCCAGCGAAGTGACAGCTGTCCACAACTACCTCTACAWAGTTACAGTATCTGTATTTGCTTGCAGTGCCAGCACATCTATGTTTAAGGATTACCTGAGTGTATGAACAGATTCGTAATGTAAGTACTGAAGTGCTATGCTGCCTGTTACTAAGAAGGGTTTAGGTTTTAAAGTGAGAGGGGAGAAATAGGAGAACTTTTATCATTAGGAGTAAGGAGACAGCAATGAAGAACAAAAAGCTCCTGTTTTTTCCAATACCTTMTTTTCTCTGATGTTACAATGGATATTGATCAGAAGAAGCAGTACCCTCCTATCCATTCTTCACAGAATACAATGAGAAAGGGTAGCATCTAAAGAAACCATGACTTTTCTCTCATGCTAAAACAGGTGGGCAGATTTTGATTAACTTTGTTTCAACACCACTCTGGTAAATTAGAGGAATTTTAAATAGCTGCCCAGATTTTTAAATCAGATGCCTTAGAAGTCAGTTATATTTTAACTATCAGCTTCTACTTGTGTGCATGCCCATAGCTTTTTGGGTTTGTTTGGCATTGTGTGTTCTGTTTATCTCTAGCCAAGTGAGCAAGCAAGAGGAGACAAACAAAAACAAATTTAACACCCTCCTTTGTACTGCGTGACTTGTCAGGATGATTCTTCAACCCACATGAGCATCTAGTAATCCACACTGCCACCCTTTTATTGCCCCCATTGCCTGACCTTCACTTCTGGATATTTTATTGTCCATTTTCTCTTCAATGAACAGCTTCAGCTCCAGGCAGCTGTGTCATTAGCAAGCATAAGCCTGAAAAAAACTGTTTGTGTACAGGCAAATTCCTGCAAAATATCCATCAGCTACAAGGTCCAAAATTTGAGATGAGAAATGCCAAACTCATTTTCAGTTTGCTTTGTGTTTTGGGGTGGAAAGGACAAGTAGGAAAACATACTCCTAAAGGAGCTTCTGTTATCTACATTTTTGGGCAGCTTTGTAAAGGTAATTTTTTGGAAATTCTAGAAAACTAAGATCTCCTGTATTCATGATAAAAAGATTTGGGCAAAACTGACATAACGCACCRTCCCTGAATAGATTTTCGACTCCACAGTGTTTTTTAGATTTTTTCTTTTAGTTAAATGATAATGAGCAAAACAGARCATGAGTCACCTAAGAAAATCCCACCCCTCCTAGGGTTTTCTCTTCTGCATAAATCAGATGCTAATACCATCTATTCATCCAGGTCTTTTTCCCTAAAAATAAACCATAGTGATTATTTCACTCTTATTACATACATATGGGCCTTATAATACTGGATAGAGAAGAAAGCAGCCCTGAACCACACAAGCTCTTAAATTCAGCAAAACATCCCAAAAACCCCAAGTGTATCCTAAGAAACATAAAAAATGTAMCTCCCCTTCCTCTGCACAGCTCAGTCTCAGTTGTTTGGGATCCATACAGAAGATACTAGCTACACTGAGAGATGGTGAAGTCCAAACAGGAACTACAAAAACAGAGTTCACCTGGGTTTCAACTACCATACTGTGGCATGAACTGGGATTGAAATAGCTCCTCCTCTTCCTACATAAAAGAGGGCTTGAAAAAAACAACAAAAGTGTGCAAAAAGTTTGCCAACACCCTTYCAAAATTTTCCTTGGGATAAGACCAATCTGTTTGTTCATCAGTGCCATTGAGACTAAGCCTCACTTACCAACAGGAGCTGGAGGCCAGCTTTGGATCATGCCTCTCTGAGCAGATACATCCAGTGCTTTCTGACAGCTGTTCCCATTCCCTGGATTTCCTCAAGCTCATTGGTTTGGCCCTCAAGCGTTTAGTTGCATGCTCAGGGTAGCAGGTTAATCTTGGGTATTGTGCTGTCATGGTCTGCACTTCCATGAATATCATTATAAAAGAAAATTAGTATCCAAAATGCACTGACAAAGTAAAAACTGATTTGGAGATCAACACCAACTTCAAAAGTTAAACCAAACCAATATACAATCTCACACGAGGAATTAAGCATAAGGTTTGSATTTCAACAATATTTATAAGCAAGGCAATGTTTTTTCATTAAAAACTGCATTTAAAAAATCATTTACCTTGATATAAGGAAATCAAGTCACTGAACAGCATATTGAAAAAATGCTGATTTTGCTTAAGAAATATAACAACTGTTWAAGGGTATCAGTTGCCTACCATACTTGTGTATTTACTAGACCCAAATGGTAAAACACAGATGTCATGGTCAGTCATGGTATTTCCAGAACACTCAAAAATCCAGCCAAGTCAGCTGAATGCTTCAAATACACCAAAATTATGACCCCACGAACTAGAAAATACCATATTGCATATACTTYGTAAGACAGAGAGACAACTTCATGTTACAACAGCACACAGCCATTGCTAGCACTCAAACAATGTAAATGCTGTGTAACAAGTACCTGTGGCTGACTGGAATTTTTCAGCACAGATTTGTTCTGTGGCTCCTCGCAACCGGAATAATCTAAAGAATAAAAGTTGAGTAAGAAGAATAAAAGACTCTCCTAGCAGATCTCATCATAATTCCCAGGTATCAGAGCCATTCTACAAGACTACAGACTTGGTACTAAAAATTCACAGCTGTTGATATCTCTTGTATCCTACAGTATCTTACATCAAATTAATTATTTGAAAACTACTTCAAGGTAATAATGAAAATAACAATCTAAATAGGCTTTAGAATTTTTTCCTGTTTGTTTCTAGTTTTTTAAGAAAAAAATTCCTGAAAAGTACTGCTCTTTAGAAGTGCTCAACTGCCACTAAGCTCTTAAAAAGCACATTACCTATATTCAAATAGWACGACGACTCAGTGAGCATTGAATGTGAATAATTAATTACTAAACAGGAAATGTCATTTAAAGATTATGAAAACGAGTATTTAATGGCCTTAAAATGCTACTAAGGTTTAATAAGATCAATGCACTTACATGCATAGATTGTGCRCACATAGACAGCTGCTTTCAGAAGCCGAGCTTAGAAATGCTTAGCTTAGTAAATGCATGGCTTTAAATGAAGTTATTTGAAAATGCAGTAGCCACTTTAAAACTAAAAGGGCAGAGTAAATATACCTTGTTCTTAACAACTGGCAACCATACAGATTAATTYAGCTATCAGATAATGATTGGTTCCAGCTTCTTATTCTACACAAAGTCAGTGCAAAGCACTTTTGCATTACGAAGGATTCAAACTGTTTGTCTGAGACTGTGTTATATCCACTTTGCATAACTGCAGAAATTCTGAAGTGAAAATTGTCACTGTTTGTTGTGTGCTCCACATTAATTCTCTTCACTAAGGGCTTTGAGCTGCCAAAATTTCAACCAATCACATCATCCTTTTACTACAWGCAAAATATGTAATCTGATATGACAACACCCAAAATGAAACTGAAATTCTTATGCCCCCCCACTTGGATCTCCCAGCTGGAAGAGGCTTTAGGGATGAACCCCTTAACCCAGTCTTCCAGCCCAYGCTCATTTTGCTGGATAGCAGGCCTGATAAAGAAGCATCATTGTGGATGGCTGCTGGGACCCACAGCATATGAGAGTCTAGAAGCTGAATTAAAAGCTGGGAGGCAAAAAGGAGGTGACTTATATAGTGTCTAATCCCGTGTCATAGCAGCAACCAAACAAAAGCGATCTTGTGAGTTCCACATTTGGATCTTTCTCTATTAATACCTATGAATATGGAACTTGCAGGCAGCTTCTGACAGAAGTTAAGAGAATAGGGAATTTTCTCTTTACCTTTGCTTCTTTTCAGCTTCAAATAGGTGAACTGACAAAGACCTAAGTACAATATAAATTATTTCAGTATGATTCAGGAAAAAGGGTTTGACATAAAACAAAGAAGAAACAGTCAAACATAAGAGCAAATGGCTTAGATAGTGCCAGCAGTTCCAGCTGCKAGTAGTAGAAGAATTAGAAAGGCAGGGACACAGGCTCAAACTATTCTTCTTCCAAGGAAATTTGTATGGGCTTTGTTCCCTCGTTTCACAATAGTTGTGAGAGGGGAGGTGATTTCAGTGAAATTATCATCATTACCATTACAACAGTTTAATTTGCTTTAAGAGAAAAAGAATAAGGAAAAAATAATCCCCCAAGGAATAGCTCAGAGCCAACAAGCTGCCCTTCTCAGCCCACAAAACTACAGTTCCTCTTGCACAGTTGCTCTGGTGCTGGAGGATACTGAAAACAGACCACATTTCAGAGTTCCTGCACAAGCACATACTTGTTAATGCATCTGACCTTGTTTATTACATTTGCTATATATATGGGTAGCCATAAACTGCAGCAATCCAACCACAGAAAGCAAATCTTAAAAAAAAGGAAAATCAGAGAAAGTAATCAATCCCTAATCTCACCCACTTATGACATGAACAAATGCTATACCAGATCCATATTTTAAAGGTTCATTTTTTCTGGAAGCTTTCAAAAGATGAAAGTTATGTCAGTTTGGGGCAGTCACATTGTTTAGGTCCACAACAATCAAGGGGGCGGGGAATTTAACATAATAGTCCCTATTTCCACACATACGGACCAAAGCCCCAAAACATAATGATGACTGAGTCATTTTCCAAACTAATGAAATGTGTTATTGCACACTAAGTTTCCCACAGTTTCCAGCTTTCATTTCTGAATTTTGGTGCCCAAGCTTCTGAATTTCTTTCTCTCCTGTTGCCATTCTCTACCCTTTATAATCAAATGCAAGACCTTCAAGATAGGCTCTGAAGCTTCAAAATTTACCCTCAAGGCAGATGAACAAAGGTTTTCTTTTCTGAACCCTTATTTCTTGAACTCAAWTTCTGCTTCAAACAGATTCTGGGGTACCTATCAATTTGCAGGTTTTGATTAAGCTATTTTCTAGTATTTCACTTGTTTTCCCAAAACCCAGCATCCTTCCACATTAAATACAGCTACCTCATGTAGGGCTTCAATTTCAAACTGTTTGACTCCTGGCTACCATGTGTGAAAAGAAATAAGCATTACAAAAAAATACATATACATAATACATATATACATATACACAAATTAGTATTTGCTGCCCTAGGGAGCAAAAAAAAATCCAAGGTAGAGAAAGTTTGTTTTCCAGAGGAAGGCTGCAGAGCCTGGATTCAAGAGCAAACTGGAAAGGACCTCTAGTGGGCTTAGGCTGTGCTGCTCGGGTGCCAGATATCCTTCCTCTCCCTGCAGCTGCACAACTTGCCAGCAAAGCCCAACAGCTTTACCTTGTGACTGCCATCAGAAAAGGCACCTAGAAGGGCAACTACAGCCTCTGTGAAATTCTGAAATGTTAAAGATCATTAGAAATTATCTCTCATTCTGCTCTGGATGTTTGGAGGGACACACTGTCACTTGCTTCAGAAAAAATAGGAGATGGTTTTTATTTTGCATGTAGGTCACCAACACTGTCAGACCACTTCAGAGTGGTTTTATGTGGCCTAAATGACATGACATCAAAGGACATTCAAAGATGCACAAATTCAGATGCACATTTGGAATGAGGATTCAGAATATTATTCAGACTATGTCACGGCATTTTGTTCTTCCAGGACTTTCTAGCTGTAGGCAGTTTTGCATAGGCAGCAGAAACACAATTTTAACTGCATTTTTGAAGTAACTTTCTGAGTGAAAGAGCTCAGAATTCTTTATCTGAGCTCAAACAAAGCATAACTTCATGTGACACTATGTGACAAATAGATTAGTGAATGTATTCAGGAGAATACACAGATAATAAACCAGACCAGATTAAGGAAGGTTATTTATTAGGCATCCCAGTYAAAAAGAAAATATCTTGTTTTGAATGGAAGTTGATGATTCACCTCAAAGTCTTTAAAATACCTCTCTCGCTATATTTAGGTTTGCCTGAGAGTCAGATTGGTTCTATCAATCCCCAAAGTAGACTAATTTACATCTTCAATGTTACAGGCCACAACTTYGCTCTCTTTTAAGACCTAAGCAATAACCTCTCTTTCAGCAGTTACCCTCAAAGTGTTTGCATTAACTCGAGAGGGACCACAAATTAAAGCTGACATTGTTAAGCAGAGCAGTGCAAGACAACTCATAATTACTCAGAAATAATGTCACCTACACTGCAGTGGTGCTCCTTGTGCCATTGAGTGCTGGAAAGGAAGCAAACCTTTTACACAGTGATTGTCTGAGAGAATAGAACTTGTACTTGGAGTCCAAGGCCACAAGAATGCACCTGGGTCTGTCATTCACATGGAGCAGGAACAGCACTGTCSTGTCATCAATGAAAAGCATTCCTGGGAGTCACTTGACACAAGCATCCACAGGAAAAATAGTAACTAAACCAAAGACATGAACAAGTTCATATCTTATCATCAGAGATCTGATCAAAGAGCAACCAGGGCTTCTCAGCTTTCATCCTTTTGGACCAACCATCACCAACTAGGACCACCTCTACTATCAGAATTATAGAAACTTACTTTGAAAGAATACTAGCAWTGCCAGAAAGTCTAATTGTGCTTCTCTCCTCTGTGGGAAACAGTAATCAAGGCAGGAAAAAAAAGGCACTCATCTGTCTTGAAGGGTTCTGTGAGTTACTTTACAGTAAGAGTGTGCACAGTGGAAACAGCCCTCCAAAAATACCTCTATAATAAAAAGAAYAAGGAATTGGGGCTGATGAGGATCAGTTAAAGGTAAGGATTAAAAACACAACATCTTGTGAAAACATTCCTTAACACMTCTAAGTCAAGCAGTTCATTTCTCAGGAATTAATACCTTGAACCCAAACTGTTTTATCATAGAAACAACAGCAAATGAAAAGAGAGTTGATCAAACTCTAGAAAGAAATTACAGGAAACCTCTGTTGAATGAGGTAGAACGTAGGACATGAAAGAGGTGCAGGTATTAAAGTGATTTCAGGTGCAATTAAAATCCCTTGTAAAGAGAGAATGGGGAAGAAATTTTAAAAAGTTGTGCATTTTGCTTTATGCTACAGTACAAAATTTTGCCAGCAGCATGAAGGGAAAACAAAGCAAATCTTAAAACAGGTCAGCTTACATAAGAGGGAAAGACAAAAGACCAAAGTATTTATGCTGTGTTCCTTTTTTCTGATAAAAAAGTTAATAACTTGCTTGGAACTCACTTTAAAATTGTCAAACCACTGCAACCGTGAAACTGGCAACTATTTCTCCAGATGGTTGCTTTTAACATCACTCTCATTTACTTTTCACWCTTCCATTAATTCTGCAGCCAAGCACTGCTCACCTGGCAGATAAAGATCAAAATGTCATTTTGAAATGGTAGAATTTATGCACTGTGTGTCCAGTGTTTATCCACCCAGTTCCTTCCTGTGTCTTTCCAGTGAGGAAAGTTTTCAGTTACTGTCAAGAGAGCTGCAATAACAAGTTTTTTATTATTACTACTCTGAMCAGGATTAATTTTCTTGAAAAAAAAATTTAAACAGAACTCTAAGTATTTATAATGGCCTCTTAAAATTCAACTACCTTCTGTGGAAACCACTATATGAGAATTCAGATACAGTAACAAACTTCAAGCTATTAAATTTTGCATCGTGGTGAGATTACTARTTAGAAAAAACTTGCTCATTCTTTCACACAGCAAAATTCCTCTATGCTGCAATGTCTTTCCAAAGTATGTTCCTGTCTTCCACAATGAACAGAAAAGCATCATATTATAATATTCCTTCCTTCCATTTTCCTGTGTCCAGAAATCACTCTACCTTGCTTCTTTTCCACTAATTGTGGAATTCTCCAGAGTAAAACGAAATGAGTTACTCTCCAGAGTAAAAGGAAATGTTTCTATCAGTATCACTAAAGTGAAGTGCATGCAGTCCTGGGTATTCACAGGACAAWCCACTGGAGGGCAGGATGAAAATTACATATAAATATTTTAATGTATTAATAAATTCTTAATGGTTTTCATTATTTAGGTTAATAAAGTAATATTTTAAGTAGTGTTTATCTCATCCTTTGTGTAATTTCAATTGTAAATGTTTTATAGTTTGCATATTACAGCATTATATGTCTATAATTTATAAGCAATTAAGTACAAAGATATTGGGGGCTGCATGCTCAAAAAAATTTTACTGATCCGTAACRTTTGGGGATCACTGGTTTATGACTTCAGTACCAGGAAACTGAAGCACCATTTCCTCCTTCACTAGGAGGTAAAAATACTGGTAGGAAGGACTGCATGCAGGGGAAAGTCCTCAAGTGAGSTGAATTTTTTAGTTATTCAGCTGCAAGTTTAATGCAGCGAATGATTTTCCAGAAAGAGTTAAGTGCTTGGCTCTCACTATATCTAGTAGCTGAACAACTCTTGAAATTCCCAGGAGATCGACTGGTATCTGGAGGCTGCCAAAGGCCATTCAAAATCTTATTCCAGATGATTTAGGTTCAGGTCCATCGCTCTTCAAAGAGATTTAAAATTCTAAATACATAAAATATAATTTCAGCAATAACTTAYGCCACTGCATCACTTGGCCAGTTTTCTAATGCAGAAGTAGAAAACCAGCCTATTTTTATATAAATCCTTTTTAAACATTCACAAGCAAAACACCCCAGCCAGTAACTTGACACACTTTTTGTTGTTGTAAAAAAACACCTACTAAAATGCTCCGTGTCTGTAATGGCCACAGTCAAGTATCAGGTCAGTGAAACACTGAAGTTACAAAACTTTGGGGATGTTTTATCTCRTGGGTATGCTCTGTTAAGAAATTGTGAAGGAAAGCAAAACCAAGTTGACAAGATTCACTCTTTAAAAATTAGGCCATCCTGACTAATGGCTTCTTTCTCCCAYTTCTATTCCAGTGAGGATGACATTAAGCACTTAATTCAAGAACTGTGCATTTTGATATAAATTCCTTTACTCCACCTGAAAACTTTCCAAGCAGCTCATAGCACTGATTGCAGCTTGGAAATTTTCACTATAGCACCCTCTGAAAATCAGAGCTCAGATATTTCTTTTAAATAGCTAAAAGAGCAGCTGATGCAGGTTTTTCACAGGACATTTCTCTCACATCCTTTGATGTCAAACATTGAATGCTATGAAGCAGAAAACAACCAATTTGTTTCTCTAGTCACACATCACAGCTCTGGCTGTTCCTTTTGCTCCATGGAAAACTTCCACTCCCTGGTTAACCTTAACTATGGCACCACATCCTGTGCAAGAGGAGAAGCAAAGAGCACAGCCTGGTCACACAAAAACCACAAGATAGTTTCAGATGCCTGTCTTGCCTTACCATCTCATCTACCTTTCCCTCCCACCTTTGCATTTCACACTTGGATGAGTTTCATCAGCTCAACCATCCCTTTACACATGAATGTCATTGTTACATAACCTTCCTCTCATCTCTTCCTAGGTAAGAATCTAACCCTACAGCCCTCCATACAYGGCAGCTTTCACACTGTCCTCACTAGAAAAGTTCCCAGGAAAGTACAGCTTCAACATTAAATCTGCTTTCATTTCCATCTTCAGGGGATGCTCTTCAAGTGTAATCATGCTTCTTTTTAACTGTYTTTTCCAAATATTTTTCTGGGTTTTACCACAAACACACACATAAGCCAGCTTATTTTAGTTTACTGATTATCTTCTGAACATATTCTTTTATTTGCCCTTAAAACCCTCCTAAAAGAGCAGCCAAAGGATGTCTGTCCTCATAATTTTTTAAGAGACAACTGAACTTGGGTGCAACTGCTACACTGTGTCCAGCCACCATCAGTGAGAAAGAACACCACTTGCCTGCACAAAGACAATTTACTGTTTGGGTGCCACATGTTACTGCTTTTTAGATATCCTACCTGTCTGTGCCACCAGGTGSGTCCAGCCACTCCAAACTGCTCCAATCTTCTCATGTGAGAAACACTGAGAGTCAATCTTCCTGGGCTCAGCAAGAAAGATKTCTTTGCTCACCAACTGCCCATGTTTGTTGCTGCCCCAGACATACAGGTGTCCTTCATCTACAACAGACATAGAAGTAAAATCTGTTAAAAAGTAAAATCTGAAGCAACCTGAGCTTTCAAGTCAAACTGTCTACACCCCAGTTCTAATATGAGCTTCTCAAAGAGGACTGAAATATTTTTATAACAATGGCTATTTTTTATTAAAAAACTAACCACAGTAGTCAACTTCTCAGAGTAAAAGAAAATTTRAGAACCTTGGAGACATTCATTGAGCAGTTCCTCTCAGTCCACCCAGTCCTTGCAGACCAGCTTTTATTTCCACTCCAAAGCTTTGATTACATCCAGTAAATAACTTTCTGGATTGCAGAAAATAATTCAAAGCCTGGCTGGCTGCTCCTGCTYTGTTTTACAGTCTCCCAGCCTCTCTACAAGAGCTAGACTCCCAGCTCTGCTCGTACCAATTATGCCTTCTTCAGCTTGAGCAAATTTAGTAAATCCCCCAAACTAGGGACAGCCCAATGTTCCTGGTCTCACCTTGCACAGTCACTTSCTAAAGCAATTGGACATGAGGCTATGAACACCCATCACAAGGCAAAATTAAAACAATATCATGCCTCAAAACACTGGACAACACCTGAGAGAATTCTGTAAGTGGTCACTTGCCTTCCACATCCCTTTTCTAAAACAAGCATTTGTTCAAATGCACACTTCTAACAAYAGGGATAATTCTTTTTATGGACACACCCGTAGTCCTTTCTATCAATGCAAGCTGGAGCTGCTCACAACCTAACAGCCAATAGACACCAACACAAAGACTGCTCAGATGAGTGCCTCTGGAGACATTGCATTTCATTAGTTCCATCTTTTCAGCACAAAACCATTCCTCCCAGGTCCTAGACTCCACGGTAAAAAAAAAAAAAAAAAAACAAATCCACAAAAAACACTTAAAAGAACATGAGCTGCCAGGTCTCCCTGAAATCTTTGCCAGCCTGCACTAGCTGAAAATGTAAGAAAAAAATCCTGCACACATGATCTTGTACATTACTGTGTTCCCAGAAACAAGTTCCAACACTGTGGCCATTCATGTTCCCCATGCACTGCCTCTGTCACCTCCTCTTACAGAAGGTGGATTTGCTTTATCCTGGGAAATGTTACATGCTCAACCCTTAATCTCATTTCTTGAGTAGGTGTGAATAAAAACTTAGACACTAAAACTTAGCACCATATTCCCACCGCTGGAGCGTTCAGACCAGTTTGGATACCAGTAGACTCTACCATCCTTTTTTCCAAGGAATCACCATTTGTGTTTGCAACAACTTACAGCAGCAGTTGTGTCCCAAAYCTGCCTGACTGCAGGTATTTGATGTTCCACTAGCAGGTGACCCATGAAATAGAAGCAAAGAAAACTGTACCACAGTGCAAGTGCAACTTCCTAGATGAAAACCCCTTTTAAATACTACAACCCACATCTTTAAAGTTAAAAAAAAAAAAAAAAGTAATAACTATCCTGCAGGACAAAGGGCAGCAATAGCATCCCATTATAAAAGTCTTTGGCACTTTGTCAACCCTGATCCCCCTGCTACCAAATAGACTGCACTCTTAAACAAAAAGCAAAAGCATGAAAGAATAATCTGTTCACTGTCTAAATAAAGAGTGCCAATTATCTAAAGTAGATTTTATTTGTTCTCACAGTTTGTCTTCACTAATCATGCATACATTTTGAATCTTTGAATTCAATATAATTTGCATCTTGGAACATCTCCCCATACAACTAAATCTCTATAGATCTGCATAAGCAAATACTCCAGTGCTCCTTTAATGATGACAGAGGTACCAGATGGCTGCAGATTTGCTAAGAACTTGTTCCTGTGAAGTTTGGCAAAGACTTGTCTTCATAAGGTTCAATATATTTTACACACTTCAAAACTGTAAGATTACAGCATGAAAGCTATTCTGTTTCCTCTTCTCCCAATCTGTCAAAATAGAAATAAATCTTTATTAGACTTTCATTACGGGATACTAAATACTCCAACATAGGAGCACTGCCTAAGGATGAAAGAACAAATGGCAGACATTATGGAAGTGCATACCCAATTAAAGCAACTCCCTGCTCTTCAAATAAGGTTTGTGCTCTTACACCACAGATCTGCACACTGTCACAGAGGAGCCTCAGACACCTCAGACAGCTCCAGGCCTTCTCCTATCCCTGCACAGAGGCATTGGCTCACATTGCTGTGGCTATCCTGCTTCGGCTGCCTTTCCTGGGACAACCCCGGCCCATCTTCTCCATGGGCTGAGGGCTGCACTGGTTCCAGCAGTAGCCACTTACCCAGCAGGGCATCCTGCCACAGCTCCAGAGATTCACCCAACCATGTGATTCAACAAATCCTTTCAGAGTTTCCAGCTATTAAAGAGCCCAGACCCTGAGTTACATATGGGCAAAGTCACACCTGACCCCTTCAAAAAACTCAAAACATGAATCCATCTCTTAAAACAGAAACATTCTCAGAGTCCAAAACCACTACAAAACAATTACCAGYRCTAAATAGGCCAGATCAAAATTTCACCGGTTTAGCCAAAATTGACAAACAYGTCAAAAGCAGAGAGACCTTTGTGGGGTGAGGAGTTTCCCTCACGTACCTGAGGCCTACCTGTGAGGGACACCGAGTGACAGGAGCCGGCAGCCACCGTCTTCACCTTCACGTCTTCCAGGCCTAGCACAAAGTCAGCCACATAAAATATCTGCAGCAGGTGTAATTTCACACACAGACATGCACACAAGCATTAACAGGATGGTGATGATTTTTATAACAAAAAGGCTCTGTCTCTGGGCAATAGACATTGCAAGACTCTCATTTCCCCCACAGATGATGATCTTGTATGACCGACCATTCTATCCTTCAGGTACTCCACTACATGTTTATCTCGAGTGGATTTATAAAAAGGATGGTGTGTAACGCTCCAAATTATATTTCTGCTCTACCCATCCATCCAAAGGAAGCARGTTCTTGGATTACCTGTCACTTCACAGGGTTCCCTTGCTGTCAAGAACAGGGGGAGGGCTTTTCCTTGGCTTGCACGCTTTGCCTGAGATGCCATCCCAGTTCCCCACTGAAGCACCAAACCGCTGTCTTTTCAGAGTAAACACAGATAAAAGAGATTAAAATGCATCAATCACCAACAAAAATCCCTTCATGCATTAATGAACAGTACATTCAAGTCATTTTCACCGATTCAAATTACATTTTAAAAGATCTTTATGCCAAAAAATATTCAGAAAACCCTGGTGAAATCAACATGCAACAAACAGCTGTAGTCTCAGTATACAGGCAAAAAAACTAAGAAGGTAGGAAGCTACTGGAGACTCAGTAACAAATACCATGACTGCAGTATCTCATGAATGGATACAAAATTCTTGCACTTTCTCATCCCTTCCCCTCTCTTGATGCCAATTTGTGGAGTGAAGCACAGGGAATCTTAATTCCCACTATTCCTATGAGCACCAGAGATCCCACKATTCCTCCAAGCATCTCCTTTGCACCTTCAGCTCCACTATCTGGAACTGATACTGAAGTTCATGCAAAACTAAACCAAATACAAGAGCAGGAATAGTTTGTTGTTCCTCAGTTTTAACACAGCCATRCCAAAATGAAGGGTTTGATTTCTACTGTTATACCATGGACAAACTCAGAGTCTCTAATAAAGCAGGAGAACCATTCAGTTTCCTTCTTGTGATTTTCCAGGTGCCAATTTCAATTACATCATTTTAAAAGCCATATTTTATGTGTAATTCCATTTTGAAGCATCTTACACAAACTTAAATTACTCTGCCTACTATAATGAATTCAAATCCTAAGAAGATATTTYGATTGATCAGAAGCTTTTCTTCCTGACAAAGAGTCCTTCTGTGTTTTGTTTCAGAATAGGAGAAAAGAAATCAGTATGTTTTCTACCCATGAGAAAATTAACTTGTTAATAAACCATAACTCTGAATTCTTGGAATAAGTTCTTCATGATTTTCCAGGAAGATGTTTCCAGCAYGTTCACTACTCATGTTAATTTGTACCAAAATCTTAGAGTATACGACTTTCAAGTGTATTTTCCCTGTAATATTTAAAATAAACAATAGCTAAGAAAATTTTCATCTTTTCCTCCCTCTCCCTCTGCATACCATTTCAATTCTATTTCATTTGTTACTGAAAAAATGTTAAAATTATGACAAATTTACCTGTTGCAGCAAGGGCATGTCTCAGTCCTGCAGCAACATGCACCACCTTCTCTTTGAGAGACTACTCAAACAAAAAAAAGAAACATATTTTAGTTCTTTTTTGTATTTAGTGCCTCTAAAAACAAAATAGGCTAAACTGAAGTGCAACACTATGCAAATAGTTCTCACAATTCCAGCCTGCATGGTTTTGTATCACCAAGAAAGTAAATTTTGGCCAAGTAAAATTAGTGGGAACATCTTCCAGAAATAAAAAATCAAGCAAAGCACCTGGATGCACACCTTTGCGGCAATAAATAAAAAAAAAAACACAACCAAAATATTCACATGAAAGAAGAAACCTTGGTGATAAAATTAAGAAATAAATATATTTTTAACTAAGTGTTCCTCAAGAATTACACCAAAACCTCCACAGGAAATATAGTGACAGGCAAGTACTGTGTTCCATTMAGCTGTTTAATCCAGCCAAGTTACAGGTGAAATTTTCTTTTCCACTGAAGAAAAACCTGGAAACTTCCCTCCACAGCAACAGAACTTGGGCAACATGGATGTTTCCCTCTTCTGTTACCTCCCATCCCATGCTGTCTTGTTCCTGCAGGGTTTTGCAAACCCTCTGGATATCCTTGGTGGAAAAGCAGCAGGTGTATTTAAAATAGCTGGCATCAAGCCCAAGCATTTAAGGGATACCAACCCAAAGAGCAAATGTTCCACATGAATAGTCTGTGTGGTGAGGGATGAGAGAGATTCAAATCAGCAGCAAATTTTAAGGAACCATACTGCAATAAATGCTCTCAAGGGCAGAGAAATGTCAAGTGAATTAACTCCTCCTCACTAGAGGTCACCTAAGGGATCAGCTGTCTTCCTCCAACATTACAAAAACAACAAAGGAGTATCTGGCACAAGCCATGATGCTRAATTTCTTGCCTGAGAAGTGAAAGGGAGAATTTTCTGTTAGAAGTGGGACACTTCTTCATACAGTAAGAAAAGCAGACTTAACATTTCATTTCTAGGTTGGTGACCACCTTTGAGCCTTTATTTTGTAAGCTTATCTGTAACTATAAAAATTAGTTGGAGTCCGGCTCAAAGCCCACTGAGGTCAGATGACCTCTGTACGCTGCTGGAAGCAATATAAAGCACAACACCTTTTAAATCTTTACCTCAATCTTTTGTGGAATCAAGCACGGACCTGAAATTTGAGGAAGTCCCAGTTGTCCAAAAGAGTTTGACCCACAGGACAGCACTAGGCCAGATCCTGCAAGAAATGGGCAAGAAATTAAGTGTTCAAGCAGGATCAGTAAAGCCGTGAGCAATAGCACTGTAACATAATAAGCAAAATAACATAGCCAAATAGATCAAGACGGCCCCTTACAAAGCCCCTGAGGCCAAAGGCTTCTGGTCTTACACACCATGTCCAGAAAAGGTCTCAAGTTCACTGGGACACAAGAAACACAGAGTGATTTAGCTTGCAAGGCAAGTAGCTTAAAACCTGTGAGCATATGGAATCATASAYGGTTKGGGTTGGGAGGGRCCTAAAGATCATCCATTTCCAACCCCACACCATGAACAGGGACWCCTYCCACTATCCCAGGCTGCTCAGAGCCCCATCCAACCTGGCCTTGAACACTTCCAGGGATGGAGCATYCACAGCTTCTCTGGGCAACCTGCGCCAGTGCCTCACCACCCWCCCAGGAAAGAGATTCTTCCCAAYGACTAATCCAAACCTGCCCTTTTTCAGTTTAAAGCCTTCAGCCTTTRTCTTATCAYTACACRCCCTTGTAAAAAGCTYCTCTRCAGCTTTCCTGTGGCTCTTTTAAGGTTCTGCAAGGTTGCAATAAGGTCACTCCTGTCACAGATGTCTCAGGGCAGGTGCAGCCTTTATTTTATGATGGGGCTTGTGCACTTTGTGACCACAATGCACCATACAATCAAGGCAGTAGWATTACAGAGGTGGTAGCTCCTTCACTAAATCTATGTTGTGCAAAATACAGAAAACCATGGACTGTTATGACATTTTTAACCAAAGTAGGTAGTAATTTAATATTCAGATTGCTCCACTGATGTAAGAGGGATTTCTCATGTGGATGGGACTACTCAAGTAAGGTGCTACTAAGATTGATTATGRWTATCATGATTGGGTACTKGATAATGAGCTGCAAACAAATTCTGAATCCATTACACTCTTAGAAGATTTTTGAATTTGATCATCCATAACATTTGATATGAAGTGAAAGCCATCTTTTAAGTATGTCATGTTTAAGAGAATGGCTAAATCCTGAATTCATTGTTAAACCAAACTGCACATAAGTTTAAGAGAATTTGTCCAAGGTTAAGCTCTTCTCCAAGATGAACAGCCCCAACTCTCTCAGCTTTTCCTCACAGGAGGTGCTCCAGCCCTCTGATTATCTTGGTGGTCTCCTCTGGACTCACTCCAACAGCTCCAYGTCCTTCCTGTGCTGGGACCCCAGAGCTGATGCAGCACTGCAGGTGGGSTCTCASCAGAGCAGGGCAGAGGGGCAGAATCCCCTCCCTGCCCTGCTGCYCACRGTGCTTTGGATGCAGCCCAGGACACRTTTGGCTCTCTGGGCTGGGAGTGCTCATGGCCAGCCTCTCTCTTGCACTTGGATACGTTGAATTTCCTGAGGGCCTGAATTTTCCCGTGGGCCTCGTCTCAAATTCATCCAGGTCCCTCACACCACACCAGCAATGCAGAACCTTCAGCATGCTCTCTACATCGAGATATTTCTTCAGCTCTTAGAGAGACAAACTTACCTACTAATATGATTGTAAAATCCCAGCCACATGCAACTTGTTTTACACAAAAGCCAGACAGGGCAGTGCACAAAGTAAAACGCAGCACATCCTCTGTGTGATTCAACCCCAATTGCCCATCTTTGTTGTGGCCACATACAAAGAGTTGTCCCGCACCTAGAAGAAAAAAAAAAAAAAATTGTGGTCCACTTCATAGACTAAGAACAGAAACATATATCTGTGGGATCCTGTAACAAACAAGGACAGTGWTTGTGTGTCACTTTCAGCACTGCAATTAAGTAAAAAGTAAGAGAAACAGTTGCTTCCAATCCATCAGAAACACCTCTGAATAACTACAGCTAAGGAGAGCTATATCTGTCAAGGGAGACAATCCATAYGGCAAGACAGGCAGCTCTTACAGCAAGACATATGATTAAAAAGTCTATTATGTTCATACCTGTTTGTATTCCTTCTTTCCCATGATTAGCTGTGGCACACAGCAGAACCTTTCAAAGCCCAGATATTATCTCCTGCTCCCTACCTTACGACTTCTTAAGTTTGAACAATCTCTGATTCCTCCTTTCCACCCCCTCTCCTCAAACAAGAAAATTTGGCTTCTTTTTATGAAAAGAAACAGCTGAAGAAACAGTCCTTACACAGTCATGAAGTAACCACACAATATATGGAAAACAGGAATTTCCCTAATTTCCCCGATTATTGATTTCATTGTTTTACCACTAAGGACTGTCCTTGCTTAGAAACAGCAGCCACAGAGAGGTGGCAGCACTGAACCAACACGGAAAGAAAAAAAGCGATTAAAAGCCATACACACTATGCAAGAGCAGGGTTTTTACCAGTGGTAACTGCAGAATGTCCCCCTCCTCCAGCAATGCTTGCAATGTCTTGACATGTGCAGGAAGCATCTTTCAGTGCCTGAGGAACCAGCACATCCTCTTTATGACCAAGACCAAGCTGTCCATAGCTGTTTGCACCCTTCAAATGCACACAAAAAAAATAACATTTTTTGGAAGTTAACAAAAGAGGCACACACATGCTCCCAAGGACAAACAGGCATATTTGGGATATGCCACAGGGTAACCTGYTCCTGAAAACCCCCTGATATGTCACACAGGATTCTGAGGATTACAGACCAGGACTGTCCTAACTTTGTCATTAAGGGTGCCTGTGCAGCCCCAGTATTTTTAAAAGTGCCTTGGAATACACCCTGTTAAGACTTTAACTGCAGGCTCACAGTTAGCACGGAGGAAAACCTTTCTATCAGGATGATTACCACATGTTTAATTTTCATGCTAATGATTCCCACTCATCACTAAGATCTTATTCATGGCTCAGCTTTCTGGCAGGCTATCTCCAAAATGAGAGCAGAAAGACATGCTACCTTATTCTGGAACCTAAATAAGTAAATCAGAAGAACCTACACTTCATTAACTAAGTCTTATAAATAAAAGAGGTCCAAATAAAAATATATCAATAATCAGTAGTATAAATTTATAGGAACAAAATTACAGCYACTAAACCCACCATGGAAAGCAGCAATTGTCAACATGGTAACAAATTAGTGAATTTCTTAGTCAATTTAAGCTCTCTATCCAATAGTTCAACCTTCATTCACAAAAGSGAATACCATAACCTTCCCCATCCCACACACTGCAATAATAGCAACACTCCACACCCACAATGCTCCCAGCTGGTCATCCCCAGGGAATACTTTCTCTACCTCACCTGTGCTGYCCCAGCCCATCTGCTCTCAATTTATCCACTACCACTCCCGAAAGATGCAGCACCTGGTGAATGTTAAAAGGCCGCACTCAGCAATAAACATTTTATACCTACAGAAACAGCGACAGTTCAGACAAAATCAGCAGGCTGCTGGGCCCAGCCCAGAACCAACAGGTGGGTGAGATGTCGAGAGTGGAGCTGCACAGGCAGATCAAGTTGTAGTCTCACAGCCACTACTGGTGACACCCAGTTTAGAGCGCGTCACTCAACAGACGCAATTCTTTTTAGAATGTGTGTCACAAGCTCCCATTTTAGCCTGTAACTCGCAATGAATGTTCAAGTCTTCCGTACCAGGCAAGCCGCGATGGGGTGCAGAAAGAGCCGAGGGGCTGCGAGCCACCCGCGGGTTTCCCAACGCCAGCACCGCTCCAGCCTCCACCGCCCTGCCCCGGCGGGCGCGCCGGCACCAACCCCGGCTCCAGCCCCAAGCACGGCCCCCCCGGATCAAAGGGAGCTGACAGGGCTGCGGGGTGCCCTTTCCACGGCTCCCAGAGCTCCTGTGCCCACCAGGTGAAACCGCGGCGTTGTTTCCCTGCGGGGCGGGGACACCGCGGCCGCGCTCCCCCGGGCCAGCGGCCGCAGCAACCCGGGAGGGCGAGCAGTGGCCCCGCCACCCTCTCGCCTCCCGGACAGCAGGAGATCCCGGTTCCCCGGCTCCCCCGGGCCATGCCGAGCACCCACTCACCCAGGCGAAGAGCTGCGGCTCCATGGCAGGGRGCTGGCGGCTCCCGGCGCTTCCCGCCGCCCGCGGGCCGGGCAGGAAGAGGCGGGCACGGGGCGGGAGCACAGGCGGGCACTGCCTGAGCCGCGCCGGGGAACGCAAACCGGAGCTGCGAGCGAGTGCTCCSTGCTTAGTGCTGTATTGCCGAACGAAAGGGCCTTGGTGATTCTGGTAATTACCAGCAACTCATTTATTTCGTTGACGTTTAAGCCTCCACAATGGTTTAAAGAACTTAATTGACCACCGTTTTACAGAAGGTTCGGGGGGGGGGGGGGGGGGGTGAAGCCAGACATACACGTTGTTAGGGCAAAGAAAGTGCATCTTTTCCGTATTACTTCTAGCAGTTCAGGTTTTGTGTTTTTGGTTTGGGTTTTTTTTTGTTTTTTTTGTTTTTTTTTTGCTACACAAGTTCAAATAAAGATACAGCAGATATTTTTACGAAGTGTTAGACAGTAGGTGCTAACTTAACCAGTTTAAGAATTCCTACTTGAAACACAYACATAGTTCAGACAAGGCTTGAAGTAACACAGACCTCTGTATATTTCAACAACATAATAAATCTAATGTTGTTAAAACTGTAGCTGAATATTAACTATTATTACAAAAGCAGGCAAAACAGATCCTTAGTACTCACTCAGAAGATGCTGCTTCTTTAGAAAGACAAAGTTCCTAAAATCTATTTCTAAATGAAGTGCAATGTGAGCCATAAATCTTGTAGACCACAATTCCACATCTTAAATGCTCTTTAAAACAAAGTTATAATGGGTTAATAGCCACAGAATAAACTAGGCTTGATTTGAACAGTGAATATTCTTGGAATGGATAGCCAGCAATTGCTTATGGAGCAGAAGTGTGCTACTAGAAAGTGTATGAAACTCGAGCTAATTTGCAAGCACGGAGGTTCATAAAAGTCTTTCAAACTCTCAAAATCCTGGATTAGCATCTCCAGCGTGTTTAAGATTTCAGACCATTCTTCYAGTGTCTTCTGGATTTCCTGATAAGCTCTACCTGTGAAACAAACACTGCCTAGGGTGCTATTAAATACACCCTGTACATCACAGATCCCCACTGAAATCTCTCACATCCTGCACACGTGTCCATGCCAGGACAGAGGTACAGAAGCTTTGCACAGCTATGCAGGGTGCTTGGACCTGTGGGACCCTCAACAGGCAAGTTTGCTACTATGYAATGCAGACAATTCACCAGGACACTGCCTCCCGAGTTAAAGTGCTCTTAGGAAGGATGTGTACTTTACGCTACAAGGTAGTTTCTTGTCTTCATAGCCACAGAATTCCTTTTAAATGCTTGGGCCTTTCAGTCATAGTTTCATTGATAAGGAATGATGGTGTTCAGATCAGGAAAAGAAGAAACTAAACATATTTGTGCAGCTTGAGCAGGGTCTGCACAWAAAGTGACTGAGCAATCAACAGGATAATTGTTTTTTACATGAAGCACAATGRTCTATGAACTTGGGGTGTTATTTTAAACTTTGGTGTTATTTTAGAGCTGATTAAGCTATTTTGGATATTAAGTTGCAATTTGGAGATGGTTTTAGGCTTTGTGCTCAGTCAATGCTTGTTGGCTTGCTATATTTTTTGCTAAATTAATTCAATCAGGAAAAAGGCAAATGGTATCTCTGTAAAGAAAAGTCTTCCCTCAGGTGCAATATTAAGGAGAGCAACAAAAATCCTGACTCTCAGCCAGYAGCAAATCTCTTAAAATAAACATGAAGATTTCATGCAACAGCTGTATCTCTGCCTTACGCTGGAAGCAAGCCAAACAGCGCATTTGCAACTCTTTGTGGCAAGAATAATCCCTTTGAAAGCAAGATTTGACCCCTCCCTTTTATCATGTTGAACCTTCAGCTATTTGTATCCTGATGCCTRCACTGTAATCATTCAAGTTTCAAACTTAGTAGCAAAGACTGAGAAGCACTGATTGCCATAGATTCTATGCTGTCAAGTCTTCAGTGCTATMCAATCAGTAGGATAGACTGCTGGAGTCAGAAAATGACATCTCCYTGCAGTGAATTATTCCATTTTTGCCTCATAGGCCACCTCCTACAGCATCTGATCCCAGCCCTGATCCACAGACCACACGTTCTCCAGTCTAGCAGTTTCTTTCCTCCCCTACCTCTTCTAAATGGCTTCTGGACCTTTGTTTTATCTAAGAGTGTGGAAGAATACATGATGTAAGGGACTTTACAGAGAGGAACAAGATAAAATTGTTATTCTTATGGGCCATTCACTCTTCCATGTGTGAAGGAGCAAGTTCTGCATACAACATATTATATGCCTAGAAAAAAATCAGTGGGGAAGAAGGAGGAATTGGATTGCAGCACAGTGATGACAGGGTGTTAAAATTCCAGCTGCTTGCCCATCTTGCTGAGGGCATCGCTGACAATGTCCAGCTCATGGCGCAGCTCGTTCACCACGCTGGCGATGCTTTTCATGTCTTTCAGGATCTGCACACTCTGAGTATAGGGATTGTACTTCACCCCAAAAGGACGCTTGATGGTTTTTGCAAACTCTCTATTGAGGTAAAAAAAAAAAAAAAAAAAAGTGTGTTATTACCGAAAGAGGGTGTTATAAACAAAACACAAATGCATTCTTTGTATGCAGCCATCTCCCACCCAGCACTTGGAAGACCAAACAAATACTAACCTCAGCTTTCCAGTCCCATGAAAAATAACTATAAAACCATGATAAAAGGGTCTGATGTTGCTACAGAGAGATGTATAAAATCAAATCTGCTTTCATAAAAAGGTGAAGGGGGTATCTGTACCTCATCTTTTCCTTTGCTTCTTCAAAACTTTCAGAAACAAAATAAACCTCCTGGAAAGTTGTGATGAGACATTCTTGCTTGCAGGTGACCTTTGGATCAAATGGCTTGACTTTGGCACTGTCAGAGAGTGAGTGCTGGTAATGTGTTATCATGAGTCAGAGGAACATCACCATCCAAAGAATCCGTGAGAAAGGTGACATGTGGTAAAGTGCATAAAAAATATTGAGTTTATTTGAATGCATTGCATCTTAAAATTTTTATCTACAGAAGAACAGTGATCAATGCTTAACAAACTRAATTATTCTGAATGGTTATATTCTACCAGTCTGGATGAGAAAGGGAATTCCACAGACACAAATCTCGTCTGTAAACAAGAGCAATATTTTCAGAATCTGGTTAAACCAATAAAGCTTTAATCTGAAAATTACTTGGACTATAATGTCAAGGAATTATACTTCATAAAAAGGAATTATACTTCATAAAAAGCAGGGCAAAACAATGGCAATAACAATGAGATGCAAAGAAGCAAATAAGCAGTAGCTAATCTTACCTTGAGCTCACCAATCGAAGAGAGCAAGCCAGCCCCGTAAACTCGTAGCTGTCCCTCTTGCTTGCACAAGCCAAACTCTACCGTGAAGAAGTAACACTGAAACAGAGAAGGAAACAGAACAATTCAGCCTTCATCAAAGTTGCTGTGGTGAACTGGATGTGAGCTTTTCTATTTGTAGGTAGCATCAAATAGTTGCAAATATCAGACAGTGATCACTCAGTTATCCTCCTCAGATATTTAAAGAGGAGGAAAGCCAGAATATAAGGGTGAAGAATCACAGGATAGCATGTCACTCATTAGAAAGGTGGATGTTATAGATCACCCAGCTGCACTAGAAGCTGCTCACGTCAGTGGGAATATTGAGGTGTAAATCTGTTTTGAGAAATACTGGCATGAAACCATAGCCTCAGCTTAAAAGAAACACTGAATAGAAAGAATCTGAGTGAGTGAGTGAGTGAGTGAGTGAGTGAGTGAGTGAGTGAGTGAGTGAGATGTTTGTTTCTCATTTGCTTAGTGTCCTGTAAAATTATTGATGTTCAGTTCATTGGATTTCAGGATTTCTGCAGCTATACAGGAAGGAACACTATTTTCATAGATGTCTTGGTTCAGCTCCCACTGAAGGTAGTAGAAGTTACACCACTAGCTACATGAGGTGGCAATAGAAATTTTAAAAATCAGCAAACTAGTTCTTGCATAACTGGCACCAATTACTTTTCTAATCTAAAGTAAATCTAATTTACTTTTAATCTTAAAATACTTTTGCCAAGGCATCCAGAAAATTTGTTTAGTTTATATTATTTAATTTCTTGACTGAAAAGTATCTAATGCTCACACTCATCACATTCAGTATCATATAATTTAGATTCATTCCACACATTAAAGAACTAGAACACTTTCAAATCATTGAATCATGTTCCCAGAAGTAAGAAGACACTCTGAAAGAAATAGACCATAAAATTTCAGTCTGCAAGAAGTAATCTRCCACCAGAAGTTGAACTGTTACTTGACAGTCAGTGAAGAAAAATACCAGTCATATCAACTTTAAAGTGGCCTTTTATCCTAGCATGGAAAATTTTTACATGCTTTAAAAGCCAGGGACCAGTGAAATACAGATCTAACAGCTGGTGTGGCTAATGTTGACATGAAACTCCAGATTTATTTGATGGAGTGGGATCAGCCTAATAAAGCACAAAACTTTTGATGGAATCCCCAAACACTTACTGTTGCCAGTTTTTGGACAGCCTCATCTGATGCACCAAGTGATGCAAGACCAATTTCCTGGGAGAACTGAGCAAAACTGGGTTCAGCCAAAAGAGGGACATGGCCTAGGAGCTCATGGCAGGTATCACTGGGAAAAGAAACAGAACAAGAAATCTCGTGATTTGCCCTTGTGGCAAAGTGAAAAAGCAGCACCACTGAASAGATACAATGTCTTGCATTGAACTCTAATATCCAAAAGACAGGA
Organism: Malurus melanocephalus; assembly: GCF_030028575.1. Taxonomy (NCBI): domain Eukaryota; kingdom Metazoa; phylum Chordata; class Aves; order Passeriformes; family Maluridae; genus Malurus; species Malurus melanocephalus. Next base: position 796,640 of record NW_026623338.1, on the reverse strand, counting down.
AAGTGTCACTYATCCATCTGAAAGCAACTGAGCAGGTCATTCATACCAAGTCTATATATGTGTATAAAATCAGATTTTCAAATGAAGTTGTCTAAAATTAAGGACTGAGCTCCCCATTTTTAASGCAATCAGATATTAATGACACCAGTAAGAGATCCCCAATAATATGCTGTACTTTTGAAAATCCTGCTCTTAAGATGGTGGCACTTCAGCACGCTGTAATTTCATTACTTTCATTGTGAAGGCTGAGTCTTCAGCATCTTAAAAATAAGTTTTATGCTGGTGTTCTTGAGCAGCTTTTAAGTAACTTGGCTCTGGGCAACAAGATTCCAAACTTTCTCTCTCTGGAATTCTACCACAAGATGAAATGACTCACGGCTCTGGTGTATAGAGAGGGTCCGAGCTGTGTCTGACATACTGAGTGCAGTGAAAAACTCGGAATGCTAATCCTGCCAAGAAGTCTCTGGGTGACAGATATCCAGCAACAGGGCGGATGGTGAAGCCTGTGCGCTCTGAAAGTGAACAGAGGAACTGTGCATTAGTTTAGGATTGCATGCACAATGWTGTCAGCTTTTCTGCTGTAACTGAGGTAAAAGCCACAGCACCACTTTGGCTCAAAAGCATGTGGCAAAATTAGGCTCGACTAGAGAAATTTGTCTTAGGCTTGAGAATGAACATTTCTTAAAAATGGCCCTACCTCTGTGCCAATGGATTTCCTAGGGTTCCATGCCTAGAGTCAGCAATACAGCCAGGTATCTCCTTAGCAAATCCTAACAATCTTTTCAGACTTGCCCCTCAAATATCTCTGTGTGCCTTGAAGACACAAGACATGAAACAGCAGATGGCCAAAAGGCCTCTTAAAGGACCARAATGATTACAAGTGACCAAGGATGTTTCCTCGTGCCCACAAAATAAATGGAGGTCCACTGCAAATTGCATTATTTTGAAAACTAGAACATTTTAGAAAATTAGCACRTTACCTTTCAGGAAGCGGGACACATCTTCCAGCTGGGGGATGTTGTCTTCCCTGTACCCACAGTGTTTGGTGAGCAAGGGTAGGTTTTTAAGGTACTCTCTGCAGGCATGAGTTGGGTAAAGATTCTTAAGCTCTCGGTACACTGTCCCCCAAGTCTTGATCTCCTCCTCGGTGAATTCAATCTTGGGAATTGGGTCACCACTGCAAGGAGAAGAGGAAGAAAGGACAATCCTTAGCAAATGGCTAATAAGAAGTGACTAATTTACCTATTATTAGTATTTAACACCTGCATGGTGGTGACACCTGGCATTAGGCTCTGTCAAATACACAATGAAATCTGGTCTATGTCCTGGAAAGCTTTTAGTCTAAGGACTTGCCTTTTTCTTCACTTCAACCAGTTGTCAGGAATCTTTGCATTGACCTCATTTAAAACTTWGGTTCTTTAAATAGTTTCTTGAATGTTTAATGCCAAGAGTAAAGTTTAAAATACCTGCATAATCTCTTCTTCACAGCTTCTGGAGTTGATAACACATTCTTTTCCAAGTCWGCAATTATTTTTAATTTGTTTTAGGAAAAGCGAATTCCCTAAATTAACAACACATTGTGTGACAGCAGCTAAATATACACATCAGGTAATAATCCTGCTTCTGTGCAGAGGAGACAAGTTCCTGTCTGAGCATATTAATTTTAGTCTCTCTTTCCTATTTAGTCCTCAGGACCTTAAATAAAATGGATTATGGCAAGGACAGTGTTACACTGCRTTTCCACTGCCAGCCAGGGAACTGGCTTGGAAAATGCTTTCCCAAGGGAATCTCTGTCAATAACACATTAACAGTAATCACCTCAGAACTGGGGTAACCAGTTGCATTAAACACACGGTGCAATAGAGCTCTTAATACACACTTTTTCTAGGTCATTTTCAGTTGAGGAACTTGACACCTAAATTCAATTAGGCCACATCAACATGAAAATCATGTTTAGAAAGAATTTGCAGCCCTGAATTATGAAACTCTTACTGCTTKAAGAGCTTCCTCCCCACAAGCAGCATCTCTAAAGACAGAAGCTCTTCGAATTTCTTTTCACAGAAAACTTCTTATCTGCGCATCACACACGCTAGTTGGAACCAGGAAAGAAAATTCAAGTATTAACATTTGCTCAGAAAGCTTATCCTCAGTGGTCACTGGGCTGTATGTTGGGATTTGCCTCCCCTCCCTCTCCTTTGCAGAGCAGCTGGCCAAGCCACACGGCCTCAGACTGACCAGAGCTGCCTTGATCTACCTTCACATCTTCTCCTACATCTCCCTTCCTTTCACCCCCTCAGCTCTGACTGACAAGCTGAGCATGTCTTAGCCTGATTTGAGCCCAGGAAGGTGAGCTCTCACAGCCCACTCTGCTATTATTTCAAAGCTCCCAGAAGGCTTCTTCTGGGAGAATTCAAACTTACTGTTTGTAATTCATAGCCAGGTCTGCAAAATACTTCCGTCTCTTGCGGTAGACATTGTCTTTGAAACCCTGGTGGGAAGAAGGAGGAAAACACAGTTCAATGAGTTTCCAAGCTGTAATAAATAGATCAATTTAAAACAGGACTCTTGACATTTCTTCAGTTGGGGAATATRAAAGTATGATGTGTAAGAGTGAAAKGAGAGAGCAGGAAACTCATAGCYATAGTCTGAAATGTTTAATAGATGTGATCTAAACAAATACTCCAAAGTAAGAATCAATTGTTTTATGCATGCAGTTATATATCCTCTAGACAAGGATTCATTTCAGTCATATCAGTATTTATAAATAGTTTGTTMCTTGCTTGATTATTCTAAATTACAGAACAAATTTCCCATTTGCACTGCCCAAATACCAATTTGGTTGTTCCAGTAAGACATAAAGAAAGAGGAGGAAGAAAGCCTGGCTCAAAACAGCTTTTTATCTTTTTTTAATTTTTTTTTTTTTTGTTATTTTTAATTTGTATGTGACCACTCAGGGCCCAGACCTRGAGTTCTTGCACACATAAGCCCTGCAGAAAAGCAGGACTGAATTCACATGAACTGAATTCAGACAGTCTTCCCTGAGCTAAGAAAGAGACATGAATTCCCAAAGAGAAGGTGCTCAGACCCCCTGACGTGCCATTGAGGGAGAGGAGCGGGAGGAGGAAAAGCTGCAATATTTTAAAGTCAGCTCCACAAAGTATATTTCCAGCTATGGACTGGGTGCAAGGAGGGAAAAGTACTTACGGGATGATCAGCATCCAAGTCAGACCCGTACATCAGCACCCGGTTTGCACACTTATCCAAATCCGAGATCTTCTTCGGAAACCAGGGAACATTCTCCATTTCTAGGGGACGCATGGAATCCACAAGATTATTAATAACGGCGAGCACGCCGAGGGAGGAAACGCTACTTTTGAGTATGGCTATGGTGGTTACAGCTCAATCTATAAATTAAAGGGGCATGAATAAGACAGCGGAGTGCTCTGCCTATCTGGCACCAGCCTCCAGCTCACACTTCCTCCTCCGTCACTGCCTGCAGAGCACAGGCAGCTCCAGAGCCTCTGGGAAGGAAGCAATTCACATGGCTTTCTCTGGCCCTTCACTGTTGTTAGAGTAGCATCTAGAGGATCCCATGGRGACAAGGTCTCTTGTAGGGCACAAAGTGTGCAAAGGGTAAGGGAAGTGATTTGCTTGTAGTGCCTGGGCAGAATGGGAACAGGTTAAAGYCTTCCTATGCTGCTTCACTGGGAAATGGATGTTTCTCTGTGGTTATGTACCTCGGAAACATCCGCTTCCCTTGAGGGGTTTGGGGGGGAAAAGAGAAACGGGAGGCCCTTCAGCCTGAGAGAGGTTCATCATTACAGTTTTGCCACTGACTACTCTGAGGCTGTTTTTAGCCTGAGAGGGTTTTCTTGCCAAGCTCTTGGAAGAGCAGTTAATACAGTGTTTTTCTGCCTCAATGCTCTTTAGTTTACTTAAAAAGGTCAGGACACTGTTTAGAATTGAATTACCCCTTACTTAGAGCCAAAGTAAGCCAGTCCAAGAGCACCAGATCTCTCCTTCCCAARAACAATGTGTGAAAAATACATGGGACCAGCTTCCTGCTGCCCTGAACTTCAGGTATCTCTTTAATCAGGAGTAAAGRCAAACACGATGTGGAGTATCTAAAGGTAAAGGGCACCTCTTTTATACTAAAATAAGCAGCCAGTTATTGTTAACAGTGGGTAAAAAAGATAATGAAATCAAGAACTACATGAGGAATTGCAGAATCCATCTTCCACTCTCCCCAGTGTCTGAACTGAACCGGGATCTGTCAGTATCACCCCTGTGCCATCGTGATGCACTCAAGCCCTGCAGTCTGACTTTGCCTCCAGTCCAGCCTGCATTACCTGCACGGATGCAGGACTCCCACTATGCTGTCTGTGCTCCTGTCCCAGTGCCAGCTGGGCTGTGCTAGGAAGGGACAGGAGCACAGACAGCACACACATGGTGCAGCAGCCTGACACAGCCTGTACTCACAGGTGACAGCAGCCAGCACAGCCCTGCTCATGCCAGCCAGACTACACTCACCCACAGCGCAGAAGCAGGTACCTATAGCCAGCACCTGAGGACACTACACTAGGGCAGATGTGGACAACCATCAAAAGATTTCAAACCAACAAATTCAAGAGTTCTGKTCTTCATCAGAACTGCCTTTTGTACCTACCATCTCCCTGGACATTGAAATGCTCTGTTGGGCTCACAGAGACAACRTTGACGTGGGATTTCAGGAGCTGGAAGATGTCATTCAGTTGTTCCCTGTTACTGTCACAGTCCACGAAGATCTCGAACTCAGAATTTCGTCTTTTGGACTTCCGTGACTCAATGTGTACCAGATTGACATGCTTCTCCTGTTTAGTAAGAAATAATGTTCGCCAAAAGATAGACTGAAAACAATTGACTAAAAATTAAAGTAGTTTTTCAGCCTAATATTCTACTGCCAGGAATGTTCATCACCTGGATGAAGCTATTTTAGTTAACTGGATCTCTTGATAGCAGTTTGCTTACCGGAGGGGAAAAGGGTTTGATTTTCTATTCAGAAGAAAATTAAAGCAAACCTGTGTTCTTTCAGGTTTATTTGCATTCAGGAAGCACATAAAAGCACAGTCAGGAGGTTTAAATTCATCGATCTTTCCCTTTCAAACTTCCCACAGGAAGCTGATTAGCAAAATTCACCAAAACACCAATCAAGTCACCATATAATTATCTCACAAGTGAGCAAGGGATTTAAAAGCAGTAGATTTCAGGGCATAAGTTTAACTGATCTTTAATCTGAAAAATTATTTAATCACGTGTTTTATAGTAGGAACATTGAGAAAACCCCAGGCTAAGACATGCAGGGCTACATGCCAGAGCACAGTGGCACTGCACATATTCCTCACACAATACCTGCTCAGGAGCTCTGCAATTGCAGCTCCTCCCTCTGTCACCTTCAGTCTGGCTGGGCAGCATCAGTACAGGTCAACACCCCAAGCATCCACCTGCCATCAGCAGGGGCTTCAGACCACCTCTTACGCCCACAAAAACATGGAGTGCCAGTCCTCTTGTCATGAGGGGAAAGCACAAAACTCTCTCAGTGCTTACGCTGTGGAGGTAAGATTTTTAGCCAACCATCATGTAATTTCTGAGGCATAAATTTGCCTTCATGGGAAATTTTGGGTGTAAAATGGAAGCCAGGTTAAGAATCACATCCATAATAAATAGTTGTAACTAATCCTAATGTGTTCCAAAACTACCCTTACAATTTAAAAATGCAGAGCTGCTGTAGTAATATGATTATTAAATATATACCTGAAAGAGTTTTAATGCTTTTACAAGTCCTCCAACTTCATTCTTCAAGGAAAAAATTATGGCTGTCCTTCCTCTTTCAGATGCATGGTCTTCATTCTCYTTGTTATCTTCAATCATCATGTAAGCTGACTTATTTAACTAGATGCAAACAAASAAAATTTGTTTGAGTGGATAGCAGCGCAAAAAGTGTAAGGTTTTAAATTTCACTTTTGGGGTAATGCTGTACTTTTACTGATCAGCCACGAAAGGAAAAGTAAGAATTAAATCATTACACAATAACAGGCATAAAGTTAGGCACATGGAGAATCTGTGAGAGRTTGAAATACCAGTGAACCAGGATTCAGTAGATCAGAACTGAAAAATSACTGCCTTTCTCTCATTACATGACTGTAAAACACTGTTTTCATAGTCCAAGGGGACAAACCTAAGGAGCTAAAATGTTTTGCTGACCAGAACCTGYTGGCTATAAAGACAGTCCCACTCTGATCAGCCACAGCCAAGCTGCTCCATCTGCCACATCCCCTAATTCGTATATCAAACCCTTGGCATAATCACCCAAATCACACACTAAAACGTTCCACGCTGTCAGACCGGGTGGTTTTGTACCTTGCTAGTGATCACACACCTCACTGTGGAAATCAGCAGATATCACAGACCATGTTCTTAGCTATGTGTAGCCAGGCCATAAATAGAGATCATACTGAAACAGTTAACAATGGGGAAAATGCAAAGTAAAAAAAAAAAAAAAAAAAAAAAA